>NW_027069521.1:0-18158 GCF_002906115.3 Quercus suber
TTTATATCAAATAGATGGTGTGCGTCTATGAAAAGTGAAACTATTTTGCTTCTAGGAAAGTTAACTAATCTGGGTTGGAGGAGAAAGATGAAAGAAGGAGAACGGAGGATTTATCAGCTATGAAATTAGAGAAAGAAAATCACATTAAAAAATTAATTTAACAAAATTCTTAGATGCAAATTAAGGTTGTCCTAATGACTTTATATTGGATTACATGAATGCCACATGGTTTTGATAGTTTCAGCACAAGGATATGGTATACTGGATTTCTTCTTTTTTTTTTTTTTTTTTTTTTTTTTTTTTTTTTTTCCATGACGTAGTTCTCTTACCATGAACATGCAAGTGGGCTGGGCTTTGGTGTTGGTAGCCCAACTTGTTCAGATTGTTGCTTTGAAGCACCAAAATCGTTATGTCTAAACAATTTCTCTGGATTTTTATGTTGCTATAACCTATAGCAAGAATTCTGTCCGTAATCACTTTATTAATAATTTTATTCAAAACTTTACATTACATTCACTCCGAAGTCCCGAACAAAGTGTTTCAAGAAATTGATCAATATTCTTCTAAAACAAGCACAAATGACATTAGGATGACAAATTTGCCAAATGCAATTAAGTGATGGACGGAACGCACTGTAAATTCCAATCAAAGTTCACTTCTATTCTGACCTTTTCAAGAATTAGAAGATAAATAGATAATCTTCTTTTCCATCATAACTAGTTGATCAGGTCGAAAAGCGCTCTCAAATCAAGCAAAAGCTGTGGCATACAGGACTATTGCTAGTGCTGATACCATGGAAGCCATGGCATAAAACCTGCAAAATATTTCAATTCTTGACTTGTTTTGGATCAAAAGGGTGCTGAAGGAGCCTGTAAACGCCAGCAGGGCAGAGACTAGAAACATATGATATGCTGTTGGTCGGTCTTTGAAGAGAGCCGGAACTGGATTTCCGTCCACCATTTCATGTGGAAGAACCATAAAAATGGTAGCAGCAGCCCAGGATATGTACACTACAGATTTCATGGGGAAAAGGGTAATGAAATCCAAAAGCCAAGCCTTCTTTGAAAGGGAAAGCTCGTTCTTAAAGCTTTCTTTAACCGATAGGCCCCAAGAAACTCGCTTCATTATTAGCTTGTAGCCAACTAGTTGTAGGCCTATTGAAAGAGCTTTGGTATTTCCAACTAGAACATGGCTTGCATGAATGAGAAGATCTTGAGAGAGCTGCGGATTTTATATAATCACATCACATGGATAGGATATTTCGTGTGTCTTTCCTCAGCAAAAAATAAATAAAAGCTAGCTGTCTGTCTAGTATGAAAGCATTAACTTAGTATTAATTCACTAAGTCTAAGGATCCATTTGGTTGGAGGAGAGGAAAAGTAAGATGATGGAAAAGTTGGAGGATATAAAAGATTTTATTTTCTCTCTTTTTTGTTTAGTTGGGAGTGGAAAAGTGAAGAGATGGAAAAAATGAGTTTGAATAAATTTACTTATATACCCTTATTAAAGAATGATGCCAAATTTTTTTTAAAAAAAAGTGACAAATAACCACATAAAAAAAAGCAATCACCCAAATTTTTTTATAAAAATAAAAAACATGTTCCAAAAAAGATCACATCCAGTAAAATTAAAAATAAACTATCACGCCCAAGCCCTAAAAAATCAAAAGAAAAAAAAAAGAGGCAATGTTAATGCCCAAGGGAAAAAAAAAAGTGACAACTGGCAACATGATTGCCCAGAAAAAGGGAGAAAAAAAGAAAAAAATAAAAGGGCAACGTTACTGGCACCGTTGTTGCCCAAAAAAAAAAATGCAACTTAAATTAAAAATATTTGTGTAAAGTGTATCTTTCAGCACTTTTCTCTTCTTATTTTCCTCCGAAATTAGGAAGATAAAAAAAAGTGGGCTCAAAGAGAAAATTTTTCTTCTATTTTCTATCTTTCTTGTTTTCTCTACTCAACTAAACAGTAAAAAAATGTTATTTTTCATTTTATTTTCCTCTTTCTATTTTTCATCCTCTCTATTTTCACCCTAACTAAACATACGCTAATTCTATAATAAAGGAAATTGTATAGCAATGACATCCACCGCAATTTCGTCAAAAAGAAATGAGTTTGAATTGATTCAATGACTCTAAGAGCATTCACATCAGTATTTCTATTTTACACATCTATTTTTACATTAAAAACCTACTTTTTCCATTTTACATTATCACTTTTACAAAACAACCACATCAACTCATTTATTTTACAAGCTATTGCAATAAAATATTCATTCCTTTCACTTTTTTTATTATTTCCCTCACCTCACTCTTTAATATATGCGCGTTCCCTCACCTCACACTTTTTCATTTTTGCTGAACACCTCTCTCTCTCTCTCTCTGTCTCTCTTCTGCCTTCTCTCACAATTTCTCAAAAACAAAAACCCAGCCACTTCTCGGCGACCGGCGACCCACCCAGCGACCGGCGACCCACCCAGCGACCAGCGACCCGCGAAGAAGTTCACGGCGACCCACCCAGCGACCAGCGACCCACGAAGAAGTTCATGGCCCACCCAGCGACCCACGAAGAAAACCCAGCGAACCGAAGTTCACGGCGACCCACGAGCTGAGCTCTGACGACCCGCGAACCGAGCTCCGGCGACCCACGGTCAGACGAGCACCGATCGGACAGCTCCACTTCTCAAACAAAACCCAACTCTATACCCGATCTCCAACAAAACCCAATCTCCAACAAGCACCGATCTGATCTCCGAGCAAGCACCGGTCAGATCTCCGAGCACCGATCTCCAGCGTGGGTTTGTCTGTGTTCTTTGTGTGTGGGTTTGTCTGTGTTCTTTGTGTGTGGCTGTGTTTGTGTTTGTGTGCATCTGATGAGGTGAAGAAGATGAGGAGGTGAGGTAGTTGGGCACAGAGAGAAGAGAGAGAAAAAAGGGTGCGAATTTATATTAATAAAATAATAAATACATGTGCTACAGTAACCGTGTATATATACACGGTTACTGTAGCTCATGGATAAATATAGATGATTATAGCAGACTTTGGAAGCACTGATGTGGAGCAATTTTGATATAAAATGTATAAAAATGGTAGTTATTTGTATTATACATGATTTTCCATGTACTGATGGGAATGCTCTCATGATGGAAATTGTATGGCAATGCAAATGCAATTCATTGCAATGTCGTCAAAAAGACACTTGCACGAAATTATATCGATGTGATGCCATTCCGCGTGTTGAAAAGACTAACAAGTCAATAGAATTGGAAAATAATATTCGAAAGTTTTTTTTTTTTTTTTTCCACGAATAATCTCTGTCGTCCTTATCCATATTCTAGATCTGTCAATTCTGAGTTGAATTTTAATTGGATGTATTTGCACGGGAGGGACGTGGCGCTTGCGAAGAAATTTCACTTTTTCACTTTAATTCTTGACTTGATAAATAAGGGCCCTAGCTAAAAGCTTAAACTAGTAACAAACCAGAACTAATTTGCAC
Organism: Quercus suber; assembly: GCF_002906115.3. Lineage (NCBI taxonomy): Eukaryota > Viridiplantae > Streptophyta > Magnoliopsida > Fagales > Fagaceae > Quercus > Quercus suber. The sequence goes on from NW_027069521.1 coordinate 3,493, forward strand.
ATCCTCATCAATCAATTTGGATTATTATATCCATCATGACTACCGGGAGTAATGCTTTGGAGTTATCAAACTCGGAACTAGAACTTTCCAATGCAAATCCATTTCCTAAAACCCAGGAAATGAAGTGGGACGCTGATCCATTTCTATCAGTGACCAGAAAAACTGAACAGAAAAACTGCGATCCATTTCCGATGATCAAAGAAACCGAGTGGGCTTCTCAAGTTGTGACTGATACTTTACAAGCCAATCGAAGTGTTGAAGGCAGAGAAGGAGGTGGAGGTGGAGACAGGAACTTGAGACCGATTGTGAAATTTCCTGGACCAACAAAGACGTCCATAGCAGTCATCGCTCAAACCACTACTTCTATCATTGCATACCGTTTCGGTAGCATATCTTCCTTAACTAAGGATCTGCTAGTTTTTGTTGTGCTTTGTAACTTGGTGGGTTACATTTGTTGCATGATAGCTATCTTGCTAAGCCATAGGAATCCAAATGTTGCAGAAATTTTTGGGAGAATGGGATCTTTTGCTGCAGGCTTAGCGTTTGTACTAATGATAGCTATGTTCCTCCCCAACTACCTTGTTTGGATTGTCGGTCTTGCCGGTGTTGTTTTATTGCTTGCCTTTGTATTGACTTTGAAATCATAAGTGAACACCCATCAGGCTCTTTTTACTGACGCAGTATGCCCTGTTACGGGTGTATAATTCCTCCATCTTACAAGTTGATGGGACTCACAGTTAGTGGGTCCTAACAAATGTGAAAGGAGAGAAACAGACACCCATAACAGGGTGTATTTTCTCTTTTTTATTGCCTCTTGTTTTGTTCCTCGAGGGTACTTGTCTCAATATTCTGTCTTTTTATTGCCTTTTGTTTTGTTCTTGGAGGGTAATTGTCTCGATATCCTATGCCTTGATTTTGATGTTATGAGAATCTTTAGACCTTACTGGACATCTTGTTTTGAAGTTGTTCGATCTTATTTTCTGTTCTTTGAATGAATGAGATTATACTGTTCTTTTTTTTTTTTTTTCTTTTTTACATTAATTTTGGTATATGAAATCACATGAAAATTGATAAATTGACTAAATGTCTCAAAAGTTTAAACTATTAAAGAAATGTGATTCGATTCTCATTTTAGTCCATACTTTTTATTTTTATCACATTTAGTCTCTATTTTAAAAAAATATAATTCATTTCAGTCTCTAACGTCAATTCCCTAACAAAAATATCATACATGACTATCAGAGTGCACTGTTGGCACTCAGAACACCTATATGGCTATTAAAATAATAATAATAAATTTTAATTGGCATTTAAAAAAATGTCATGTCAACCTCTAAATATAAAAAATTTATTAATCAATTTTAACAAAATAATAAAATAATAATTAAAAATAATAAAATATATAAAGTCAGATCTAATTCATTTTGAATAAGAACACAATTCCAAATTTAAACATCGACACAAAAACATAAGAGCACAAACCTAGAACTAACCACAAAAAATACAAACACAAATTTAAACATTAACACAAGATCACAAACACAAAAAACACAATAATAAACATAAACTATTTACTCTCAAACTTCCTCTGCTTACTCTCAACAGTCAACACTGCCGACAAATCAACACAGTTACATAGCCCACCCAAACCCAGACTACACCTCCACCATTTCCTTCCTCAAAGCCCAAGCTCACTCCCTCTACCTCCAAACACAAACTCTCCATTTCACTCCAAAGAAACAAACCCATTCTCCTCCTCACCTGGCTTGGCTCCAAGTCCCCAACCCTTCCCTCCCTTCTCTCCTCTTCAACTCCCACGTCAGCTTCGTCCCTGCCAAGCCATCCAAATGGTTCCACCTTCCTTTCTCTGCTGTCCGATCTTCTAATGTTCACATCTACACCAATGGAGCTCGAGAGGACAAGTCCAACACCACCCAATCCTACTCTCTTATTTGATTCAAATTCGGATCATACCTGTACCAAATCTGAATCTCATGCCTCAGAAACCCATCTTCCTCGGGTTTCTCTTTCCCTTCCTCTTCTGCCATGTAAATCTGAATCTGAGCTACCCCAAAAACTAGCCCCCTCATGGGCCTCCGATCCGAATTCAAAATGGTCCAGCACCTTCAGTCATCCTCTAGAGAGAGAGCTTGAGAGATTACCATTTGTTCTTGGAGATTTTTGTAGAGAGAGCTTGGAAAATATGAGTTGGGTCAGATTGTGTGCTAAAAGTTAATATGAGCTTGAGTTTTAACGTTGTGTTTGGTTACCAAGAAAGTTCAAGAAAATCCTAGATCCAAACCCCATCAATCAGCGATCAGCAAAACCCAACGATATGAAACCTCCAAACCCTGACCTACATCAATCAGCGACCTCCATTTGAGAGAGAGACCCATAGAAAAAGTAAAATTTAAGGAAAGTGAGAGGGAGTTTGGGGAAGACGTGACTATGTGATTTTGTGTTTGATTGCCAAATTTTTTAAAAGAAAAGATAAGAAATTTGCTACAAAACTAATCTTATCCAATTTTTTTTTTTTTAGAATAATTATGTTCTGGTTAATTCATGTTCTTCCAACAAAATAATAAAAAGAAAAGAAAATTTTATTTTAATTACTTAATTTTAATTTTAAAAAATCATAAGTTTAGAATTTTGATTTAATTGTTTTCTGATGTGGCTTTTTTTTATATTTAAAATGCTAACATGGTATTATTTAAATGCCAAATTAAAAATTTTATTATTATTTTAATAGCCACGTAGGTGTTTGAGTGTCAATAGTTTACTCCGTTAGCCACGTAGGATATTTCCATTAAGGAACTGACAGTAGGAACTGAAACGGATGGCGTTTTTCAAAATAGGGAAATGTGGTAAAAATAAAAAGTATGAACCAAAATGAGAATAGAGTCAAAATGTAAGGATGAAAAATGCATTTCTGCCTTTAATTATAATTTTAACATGTAAAGCTAGGCCTCTTGTTATAAGTGGAGTCTAACAAGTAGAGTTGTTAAAAAATTGTGGATTTAATCATTTAATTAAAATTCTAACACTCTTCCTCACATGTGAGGGTAGATTCAAGACCTTTTGCTCTTACATCATAACAAATTACCAATTGCCCTAAAACCTTAAATTGTTAAGAAATAGTGTTTAATTATTTATAATTCTAATCAAAATAGGAGAATTGGACCAAGTCCTAAATAAAAAAAAATTCAACAACTCTAGTTCAGTTCCCAAGCAACAAAGAACAAGAGATGAGTCCCATACCAAGCCAATGTTCTAACTATAACTTCCTCTAATTGACACTAAAGCCACTGTGTTTACCACAAGGTATCTCTGATACTAGTACTAGATAAATAAAAATCAACAAGAAAATAAACATGTTACTTTCTAAATGGAAAGAAACTAAACATGTTAGCTCTAAATGAAAATCTCGAATCCACAAGTGATTCTTTAAATCCACAAGATGATAAGGTTTTAGAATCTACCAGAGAGAAGCATTAATAGACAAAAGTCTAAATATTTATTAATCTGAAAACTAAATTTCCTTGAAGACTACAATGCATTTAAAGAGTAAAAAGAAAACTTATGGCAACTAAGAAAACAATCAGAAAACCCTAATTTATGTTAATCACATAATTTGGTGGCAAAATAGTAATTTTTACCCAAAAAAATGAGATAATTACAAAAATTGAAACTAACATCCCAAACACAAAAATGATTCTGAATTTTAAACTAAAAGTTATTATTAAGGAAAATAGATATTATTAAAAATGGAAAAATCACTATTTACGGGGGTCTTAACGAAGGAATTTGCCAAAATTAATTAGGGTGAACCTCGGGGGCATAGTCACATGTTCTAATCAAATGACCATTTCCTTTCAACAGTTTGAATTTCATGCAATTCTGATATTGTCACTGTAAAGGTGTGATTTTCAATTCTTGTATGTTGGCATTAATTCCATATCAAATTTGATTGTAATTTATTCAATCATTTACCTGTATTCTTGTAGGATTAAATGTAATGAGCATAGTGTTCAATTTGGCAAAGAACTATAAAGAACAGGGGATTTCGCGAGTTGCTTATGACTGGCTCGCGATTACTACAACTTATGAAAGGCCACATAAGGAGCACATATTGGAAGTTCAAATAACTTAAGTGTTAGAGGCATCTCGCGATGAGCTTGCGAATTGGCTGACTCACGAAAGCCATTGATAGCTGGAATTTTGTGTGTTTCCCTTCTTTCTTTACCCACACTATAAAAACCCACATTATCTACAAAATTGTAAGAAATGTTTCAGATAAAAAACCCTAAAAATTCATTGGAGAGTTAGAGATTCAAAACCAACAATCATCTACGCATTTCTCTAAGTTTTCTTCACTCTCTTCCCTCTCAATTTCCATATCCTATGAGAGGAACTTAGCCCAAACACAATCCACACTCATCCAGAGTGTAGAGAGCTGATTTGGAGCATTTGGGAACCATTGGGTTCATGCCAATCTTTGTCAATTATGTTTATCCATGCACTAGTTAGTAGCCCCGGTTGATTGCGAATTAATTGCTCTTCTTCCACATTGTTTAGAGTAAATTAAAAGCAATTTAGCTGTAATTTTAAAATTGGAAATCTAAAGTCATTCTAGTATTTATACTAGTGAGATTTCAGTCGCCTTGATGCTTGCGCCATGATTTCCAACACTCTCTCAACTACAAGAAGGCATATGTTGTATGTTCTACAACGGTTAGAAACTAAAATTCTCTATTTCTTTTTGAAATCTTTCACTATATAATAAATATGAATATGCAAGTTGCATTTGGCATTGGCTGAAAAAGCAAGATTTTTTTACTATTTAGCTTATTTTTGCTACTATTCAGCTTATTTTTACTACTATTCATGGGTTCTATTGTACTATTTGCTAACTTTTAGTTTTATCTACACTACTTTCGGCAAAAAAATTTCAGTTTCAACTAAATAAGTTAAAACTGTGTGTCTATTTGGGATCCGCTTATTTTGCTGAAATTAAAAAAATTTTGCTTAAAGTACTATAGATTCCAACACTCTCTCAACTACAAGAAGGCATATGTTGTATGTTCTACAACTGTTAGAAACTGAAATTATCTATTTCTTTTTGAAATCTTTCACCATATAGTAAAAATGAATATGCAGGTCTCGTTTGGCATTGGCTGAAAGAGTCAACTTTTTTTACTATTTAGCTTATCTTTGCTACTATTCAACTTATTTTTACTAATATTTATGAGTTTCATTGCATTTTTTAGAACTATTTATGAGTTTCACTGTACTATTTGATAGTTTTTAACTCTATCTATACTACTTTCAGAAAAAAGTTTTCAGTTTCAGCTAAATAAGTTAAAACTGTGTATCCGTTTAAGATCCACTTATTTTGCTGAAATTAAAAACTTTTTATTGAAAGTATTGTAGATAAAAGTAAAAATTAGCTCAATTGGTATAGTGGAACCCATAAATAGTACCAAAAAATGTAATGAGACTTATGAATAGTAGCAAAAATAAGCTAAATAGTAAAATAAGTTGGGAAAAATAATTTTTGCTAGTGTGGGTTTGGGATTGCTTAAAAAGTCAGTTTTTTTTTACTATTCAGCTTATTTTTGCTACTATTCATGGGTTTTATTGCACTTTTTAGTACTATTCATGGGTTATATGTACTTTTCAACTATCTTTTAATTTTATTTATAGTACTTTCAGCAAAAAATTTTCAAATTTTCAGCTAAATAAACTGTTCTCAACCAGACAAGCAATCTCTTCACGAATGAAAGTGAAACATTACAGAACACTTTACAAAACCTGCTTAAAAATATCTACTACCAACTAAAAATATCTACTACAAAGTACAAACTATGCAGCTTATAATTTGCCGCGAAATCCAGAAACTCCAACTAATTATTAACAGCAATTAACAGGAAATTAAATCCAGCTTTGGCAGGTAATAGACCCACATGTTTATCATGTGCTAGAAGACTTGATGCATTAGCGGTAGACATGGCAAAACGGGTGGGTCGGGTCGGGTCAATCGGGTCGCGGGTCAAACGGGTCATGGGTCAAAAACGGGTCATTTTAAGCGGGTCAAAATCTGGTTCGGGTCAATCGGGTTGCGGGTCGGGTCGGGTCGGGTTGACCCGTATTTTCACATGAATTTTTATTTTTATTTTTAATTTTAATAAAGAAAACAACATGTATCTGTCATTTGGAAAGTTATGCAACAAATTACTTGATATAAAATACATTATTTTGAATTCACCACTTATATCAATAATGAACTCAGTTAAACTTATTAATACTTATTCAACAATTTTAAAATTATACAAATCCTAACATTGTTATCTAAAACAAAATAACACAAAGATAAGTAAAACAAATACACAAGTTTTATTTCTACACAATATCAACATTCCAAATATAAAACAAAATTACAAATGACTTATTGGATAACTCATTTGATAAAGAATAAAAATATATAAGAAATTTACAATCTTGAAAATTAATTTATAATCTATTATCAGTTGTGGTTGACACTCTATTTCAATTTGAGATATACTTTAAAATTTGATTGCTTACTTATTTATACATGGTCTTTTTTATGAATATTATATTATTGTTAAGCAACACACACTCTAGAAAATATCATAATTTATTTTGAAAAGCAATTTATTTTGGACATAAATTATTAAAAAATAGGTCTAAGTATTCATAATTTATGCTAATTTGATACTTTAGCTTCACTATTTTCACACTTGTGAAAATTTCTCACATGTCTACAATTTTAAATCTATGTTTTTAACTCTACTGTAACCAGATTATCTTGGCATGTACTTTGTTATTTGATATCTAAAAATATTTACTCATTACAGAATGTTCAACCATTTATTTTTCAATTAATTTGCATATAGTTATGTAAATGTATCAATTGTTTCCTTAAAGTTCACAATAAACAATTAAACCAATATTGTCTTAGTTTTACTACTTTTTTACCAAAAAAAAAAAAAAGTTTTAAAAAAATGGTTCGGGTTCGGGTCGGGTCGCGGGTCGGGTTGGGTTGACCTGCAAAAAACATAGGTCGGGTCACGGGTCAACCCATTTTTGCTTCGGATCAAAAAAATCGGGTTCGGGTCGGGTATTTTTTGGGTCGGGTCGGTCGGGTCAAAAAATTCTGACCCGTTTTGCCATGTCTAATTAGCGGGGAACATCGTCATTCTCAATAACAAACTCAACGATGCCGTTTTGTGCTGAATTTGTTCTGTCTTCATTTAATGAAACGGCCACGTTTTATGCCTCTTTTGTTATCATAAAACGCAGTCGTTCTTCTGAAGGTCTTTTGTCTTCTGTCTAAACGACATGTTATCATGTTGTTGCTTGTCTTCTTCAACTTTAGCAACAACACCACCATTTGCTCAGAAGTCAGAATTGATGCACTGACTACAAATCCATAAAAAAATATAATAAGAAACATGTAGCAGGCGGTTTGTTTTCATTGCTCTATACTTAAAAGAGTTCCTTAAAAGGCAAACTTAGAACATTAATAGTTCGGCGTGAACAACGAAGTCTACTGCTTGAAAATTATGATAAACGGACAATAAAATTACATAAGAGGAATACAAATAATATTTTTTTTTGTATTCTTGTTGATGTACATGATGTAATTTACAAATCATATGAGACAGAAATTTTTAACATAAATTAACTGTCGCTTAAACATATAGGAGAACAATGCATATTCTGATTCTGCAGTTATACACGATACACATCTCAGTTTCATGATGACCCCCAACCATGTCTCCCAAGCCCATTACAGTGCTGAAAGTGAAGGTCAAGCAGAAGACGAAGTTATTGGAGGCGGAAATGAAAGCAGAGGCCGATACGACTTGGAAGGGGGAAGAGGAGAAAACAACCCCATACAGTGGGCAGTGTTCTCAAGATTGACAGAGATGTCCATAACAGTTTTTGTGCAAACAATAGCTGCTTCTCTTGCACTTCAATTTAGTGGGGATCGAAGTTTTATCCTGATTTCTGTTGTGCTTTGCAACTTAGCAGACTATATTTGTTGCATGTCTGCTATTGGCCTACGTTCTAGGAGGCCTCGGATTGCTCGCATCTTAGAAAGAATAGGGTCACTCACTGCTGCATTCGGGTTCATACTAATGATAGCTATGTTTCTCTCCGACTATCACTAATGATAGCTATGTTTCTCCCCGACTATCTTTTAAGGATCATCCTGCTAACTTATCTTTTTTTATTTTTTTTATTCGTCTCGATTACATTCATCATCTGATGTATAGAACTCAGGTCAAATAATCGTCGGTAGCCTGTATGGTTAGCCAATCTTCTATGGTGTGTTTAAGTTCTTATCTTCTTATTTTATCTTTTCTGTTATCCATGAGACTGTTGGAAACGTAATTTACGTTTTGATTATATTAATGAGCAAACACAATACAAATTAAGTGCATAAGCTCACAGCAAGCAGAGAACAGCCACTCGATCTGGTACACACAAAGAGTCCTTGAAAGACCACTTACTAGGACTGCTAGATTACAAATCGACAAGACTAGCAATACAACGCTAAAACCATTAAAGCCAGAATAGAAATAGGTATAGCATAGTTCCTAGGATTCGTCAATAACGTTTCCACCAGATCGACAACATCTTGGGGTCTAATTAACACCAACTGCTTACACAGACCAGCACATGAGCTAATCCATCAATGCCAGACTGCACTTTTTCAACCTGGGACAACATATTAGGCAATCAACAATTACAACCATCTGTGGGTGTGTCAATTTTTTTTGGTACATCTCAGCACACTTTCAAAGTTTTGGTGATTAAAAAAATGCATAACAAATACATAAACCCCGAATTAAGATAAATCAAAAGTATGTGTTTAAAAAATATATATATATATAGAAAAGCTTCTAAGTCTAGTACTAATTATTGATTTTTTTTTTTTTTTTATAAGAAAGACTTTCATTTCATTAAAAAGCAAAAAATAACATAGCATCTTGAGAAACAAAGGATGCAAGGAAAGGTGGATACTTGGCCATCCATGTTACAAAAGAGTCAATATTCTTAGCAAAAGCTACCAAAGTATGAGTTGGCTTATTTTTTTGTTGTCCCACATGTGAGGCTTGGAATGTTCGAAACTCACGTAATCTGGAGCAAAGTCCTAAGACTACAGTAGATATAGAGATTGGGGCATTTGTGGGGCTCTCCATAGCATGACAAACAGTAGTGGAATCAGTTTAAAAAATCACATCTTTGACACCTATGTCCCATGCAAAAACAGTAGCTTCATCTAGTACTTTAGCCTCTACTTCTAAAGGAGCCAAGGGAAGTGGTAGGCGCTTGCTTAGGGCAACAATGACCGATTCAAAGTGGTTCCGTATGATCACACCAATTCCAGTCATGCCGAGGTGGGAGAAAATTACAGCGTCTACTTTGACCTTGTACCATGGGAATGTGGGTGGGACCCAACGACCATCCATGGCTTCCTTGAACTGGGTGGGCCGAACTAAGTATTGATTTAATTTCACCACAACTCTCTCTTTCAAACTCCCTCCGGGATAAAACATGTGCACTTCCACGAATCTCAAGAATACACAGACAAAACAAAACAAATAAATCAACCAAAATTTTTTTATTAAAATCTTTTCCTTACACAAGAAATTTATATGGAAATGAAAATTAGATTAGACCCAGATAATAAACAAAAATAAAATAAAATAAAAACATGAGCGCGCATACAGAAGAGCTAATCAGAAGAGCTTTATGCTCTATTATTGCTGAGACCACCTCGTTGAGAGAGATGATGAAGACACAAACCACCGCACCAAGAGAGATAAAGAGCTATGTGACTGCCATGATCTTCAAGATCTAAAGCTTTGAAATTTCCACGATTGAGATCAAGGGCTATGAAATTTCTAAGTTTTGTGTGTGAGAGATGGTGAACAAAAACAAATTTGTGTGTGTGTGTGTGTTTTTTTTTTTTTTTTTTTTTTTAAGAAAATTTTTTTACCCTTTTTTCGAGGGTTGAAAAGGTAAACACCTTGGTACCAAAACTCACCTGCTTTTTTTTAATATTTATTTTAAGTGTGTATAAATTTGTTCTGAGGGCAATAATAACCTTTGAAATAAAATTTAGTGATTGTATTCACAAATTTTAGTAAACCCACGATTAAAGTTAGTCAAAACAAGTTAAGTTTTTGTAGTTTGATAAACTCAAAGGAAAGTTGAAAATAATTAGAACCTCTTCAAGAAAGAGAAATTTCAAAATTTAATGTAGGAACTGGTGGGAACATTAGATTAAAAAATTTGATATTGTTTCTTCATTTTAATTTTTCTAGTCTGTCAAAGTGCCAATCACACTGTGCTTGTTGGGCTACGTATCATTGGGCTGAGAGGTGGAAAGCTCTGTCTTCATTGGGCTTTATAAACCCTCTTCATATAGAACTCCTACCTGATCAGGCTTTTTTGTTTGCCATCTAAGTCCCAGGTGGAGATCTATTTTGGAAATATAAGCTAACTTTTTCTATAGTTATATCGTGTCATTTGGAGATATTGCATGCAATCTATATTTTCGCTAACTAGTGTCGACTCACGATAGTTGGGAAAGTATTGGACCATATTCAGTAGATCACAGTTTGGATGAGCAGCCCTTGTACATTTGCATGAATTCACAGTATATTTGCAATTGACTCATTTCCCAATCCAGTTCATCTAGTACACTATTAGTTTGGATTAATTTGCTGCAATTATTTCATTAAGAAGCCCGTTATATATATATATATATATATATATAATTATATATAGGGATTTAAGAAGCCCTTGGTGTTGCATCAACCATGGGCGCGCAGTTAGGTTTGTCTGTACATATATAGTTAAAACTAGTTGATATCATCCATTTTTGCATTTGCTATTTGAAAAAAGCTTGCTACAAACATGTTTAGAGCTTTTTTTTTTTTTTTTTTTTTTTTTTTGAGAAAGAACATGTTTAGAGCTATATTGTTTCAATTCATGATCTGACAATTAAAAAAACTATTTATGTGTAGTTTTTTTTTTTATACATATAACAATTCATAGGTAATTTTAGTGAGTTATATGATTTATTTAAATAATACACATGTATAGTTTTATATATAAATAGACACGTAATAGGTTTGAAAAAATAACTTGGAACCAAACTTTGTTCTTGCCATTTTTATCTCCTTATAATTCGAATTTCACTCTTTAAAGCACCAATTTCGCTAGACTACGTGAACAATTTGAAGCTATAGCTAACAAANGTTTTTTGTGTGTGTGTGTAGTTTTTCAACTCTCAAGCTCTACACCGTATAGAAATGAAAAATTAACCCTAATATTCTAGAAGAAAAAGTTGGCCACAGAGAAAATCTTGTCAAAGCCACAAAGTCTTTCAACCTCTCCAATTTTCATATATATATATATATATATATACTTGAGAAGGATTTTACAACCCAAACACAAAGATGATCACCTATCGTACGTGTACGCGTGTTGGAGTGCTGAGTTGAAAGTTGAAACCGAGAGACAAGTAAAATAAAAATAAAAATATGGTTTGGCGATCAATAATCTCGACTTACAGCATGAAATTACTGTGAAGACACAAGGTTAAAGTCAACAATTACAAACAAATAATAGAGTCAGTGTATATTATATGTGATTAAAAGATCAAGGACAATTGTCTTCTGTTCATTTAAAATCAATTATAGAAATTAAATAAACAAAGCAGGGTGGCTTGCAGTTTAAATTTAGGTGAATTAATGGTTCTATTAGCAATAGCACCAAATGTTAGTCATTGATTGAAAATTTTGAGATGTCAAGTTGAATCGCATGTGATAGTCTGAGTCACCTCCACTTTTAAAACGGTGTTGTTGTCCAACAATGCATGGTCCCATACATGAAGTCATAAATCTTTATATGGAAAAACCATACATCAAATTCTAATGTCATTCTTCCAACAATTTAGCAACTCTAATGCATGTCTACTTGTCTAGAAATCACCACTATATATGGGACCTTGTTGAGGTCATTGGTGGCATGAACACAAATTCATTGATGGGTTAAGTCACCCCATGCCCTACCCATGGGTCCCGCACATGAATTAAGCAAGATTTGATCCTTGTGAGAAAGCGAAAATTACCAAATGACCTAATTAATTGAGAACCACTTTTAGGTGATCCCCACAACATAGCAACAAAAGGAAAATAAATTCCCTAAGAAAATAGAGGGGACTGGAAAAATTAAGAATTTATTTGGGATATGATGAAAAGTTCAATTTATTTGAGTATTTTTTTTTTGTACTATTCATGTGTTTTATTGCATTTTTTGGTATTATTTATATGTCCCATTGTATTATTCAGTTAGTTTTTATTTATTTATTTATTTTTTTACACTTTCAGCAAAAAGTTTTCAGTTTCAGCTAAATAAGTTGTTCCCAAACACTCTTACGATTTGTTTGGATACCGCTTATTACTGAAAATTGAAAATATTGTAGCAAAATAATTTTTAAATGTGTGAATAGTACCGTAAGATCCAGTTTTAATGAAAATTTTGGTGAAAAAAGTACTTGTGGATCCCATGTCAGGACCCACTAATTGAAAATATGAAACATTAGAAACGCGTGAAACTCAGTATCCAAACGGATACTTAATACCTTAATGACTAATGACCAAAGCAAGCATTATTACTATAGTAGGGTTTTTGATTCGAGTGGCTTGTGAGACAATTAGCCACTTTCTTGAAGTGGGTTTGCCTCATTTCTTACTTGTACTGTTTATAATAAGAAGGCCATTTCAAACCTTGTTTCTCTCATATTCACCAACAGTTTCTACCTTATAAGTCACAGAGAGAGATGGGATCTTGTGGGAGATCAGGTTTGGTTTTTAATAGTTAACCCTTATAATCTACTTATAGTGGCTTTGCAATTTGGCTCGATCGATCGGCTGGGATGCACATCAATCATCAGCATGCATGGGTACTCTCAAGTTCAACCTCGCTACGAGCTGTTCTCATTGTTTATTCGCAATGCTATTGCTGTGCTTGCCCTTGCTCCTTTTGCGCTGGTTCTCTAAAGGTCTCCCTCCTATAAAAATACAAATTTTTTATCTCACTTTTTTTATTCTACTTTATATTTCATAACGTTTCATATATATTTTTACTTTCTTTATAAAATATTCAAAGTTTAAAATGGAGAGAAAAAAAAAAGATATATGATAAACCATGATTGTATAAAGTAGAACACAAAACATACATGGGACAAGTGATCAAAATATCACTTCATATTTTCAAGAAGAATGAGTTGAGCTACAACATCTAGAAAATCTCAGTCATTCTCTCATGGATAAATTTAGAGAGACACCTAATTTCATAACTTTGTTGACTTGTGTGACTTTCAATGTTGGACATCTTTCTATCCACTACTGATATACCCACAACTTTTCATTGATCACTTGCTATTATACAAGTTAACAAATTGTGAAAATGAGTATTGTTCTCTCACTCGAACCACAACAAAACAAAGGTCTAGACTCTAGATATGGTAGGTGAAAATTTCCATGGTTATAGATTTTTGTCCGAGAATAGGAAAAGTACTATTTTTATGATAATTTGAACCACTCTTTTTTTTTCCTCCCGTTTCGTTAAAGATTCGAAAGATTTCAAAATAAAATTGTCTTTTCCTCTAGCTAGATTCCCAATAAGCAAACTCATAAACGTATGGTCCTACTAAAATAAGAATGTGACATCAATATCAGCATAAAGTGTCTTTTATTAGGCTTAGGACTCTAAAAATTGGAAAGACAAAAAAATTTCTTTAGGTCTTGATGTGGTACACAGATAATAGTTCAAATGCAAAGTAAAGATGATGCCAATGCGAGTGACTATGGTCAGTGAATGAATATCGTTGATTTAGCTGTATATGGAACAAACTTTTTTGTGCTTTTCTAGCCTTTTTCCCTTTCTTTTATAAGGAAAAATAGGCCAAAGATGGCATTCTCTTTCTTCATGAAGATAAATTCTTAAGAGTACAAATTTACATGCATACCATGCACATAATTAAACTATGGTTTACACGTGGCGTTGACCTCGCCTTCCATTCAAGTCCCCATCTTTTTCATTTATGAGGCGTCCTTGGCCGTTCGCGCTCCGCGCTTGACGTTTCAGTGCGCGAGACACACCTTCATTTATATCCTCGTGAATTGATACAAATCCAGCGGTCCATGGTCCCCTTGGGATTGGTATCTTCGTGTTAGTACTGCTGATAATTCTCTTTTCGAATTTTGTGTGGATTAATTCCCACTAGTCTTCATCCTCTATATGAGGCTTTCCGAAGGAAGGTTTCTCCACACTCCATGAACTTCCAACGCAACGCAACCAGAAACACGTCCCTTCAGCTCCCCGAGCCCTTCAATAACCCTGCCAGGATTTGACATAGTTGGGAGATATGAGGCGGCCCTAGGTTGGTGTGAGGATACATGAGGCAAAGGTCCTACTGGCCCGGCCGGAGCCGTCGTGACCGCAGCCCCCACCAGACTTCCGGCGCGACAGAGCCTTGGCGTAACCCTGATAGTGCCATGTGCGGTGGCCAGGAGGGATGTCCTGAAGTTCCTAACGCTCCTCCCCGGGGCGCACCCTGC
>NW_027069521.1:18329-28546 GCF_002906115.3 Quercus suber
AAGAAGAGATATTCAACAAAGAAGACTGCTAATATATAGGTGCTTCCTAGATTTCACAAAGTAAAGCAATTAATCTTGATTTCGCTCTCTAATTAAGTATACAATTCCAAAATGTCACTAAGCTTTGTTTTTGTCACTGTTTTTGTTTCTCCCCTCCTTTTTGTTAGATGATATAAAAATCAGTTGGTGACCCAAAAGTAAACAATTCCAAAAAGCCACTAACCTTTGTTTTTGTTTCTCCTTTTCTTTTGTTAGATAATATAAAAATCAATCAGTGACTCAAAAAATTAGGGTATAAAAATTAGTTTTTTACTGTTCAATTTTCCTCATTCTTGCTTTATAAATTTTATAGTCCTTACAAGATGAGAACGATCACCCACTTCGGAAAGCAAATAAGCCTATTGCGAATCTCATTTCTGTAATTGCGTATACAACATAAAGAGTTGCCGGAAAATAGAATGGAAGAATATAGAAAATAAGAATTCTACATTCATATACCTTTTTGTTAATCGAATTTTAAAATAATTAAAGTAGGATCTTTAGCAAGCATTCCTACTGACTCTAATGAATAGAATATTGATAAAACTTACGTGATGCTTACATGAACAAAATTAATACAACATATATATATATATATATATATATATATATATTTACAACCTAAATGTACTAAAAGAAATTGATGGACATAGAGATCAGAGAGACTTGTGTTTTGTTCTCTACAGCACTACTTAATTTGCTTGTTTTTATAACAGTGCGCGAAAGCTCACAACCCAGTGATCAGGAATTTTGTCTCTAATAAACCTTCATCAAAAATCACTCATGCTCACCAAAAGTCACTCTTGTCACCAAGAACTATATATATATATATATATCATTTCATCAAGAGTTGCAATTCTTTATTATGAATTGGACTGGATCCACTATATATCATTTGGATCCAATGTTTCTAACAAGAATATACACCATTCTTATTTGTTTTGTATATATATATATATATATATATTTTAACTCAATGAAAGTGAAAGGGTGTCTGTTTTTAATGGTCTCAGACTTCTCGAAGACCAACTATGCTTAGAATTAAATTTTTTTTCCCCAAAATCAACTTTTGTCCTATCTTCTCACTGTTTCTTCCATTTTGTACTATATGAATGGATTTGGTATTTAAAAAAAAGTCCCAAAGGTATTATATAGAGAAATATATAATGGTTGTGTTGGTTTTATTGGAAAACTACTGGTGGTGGTGGTGCTGGTGGTGGTGGTGGTTGGTAAAATATTTAGAAGTATTAGGTGTCATCAACATGTTTGCCAAAGAAGACTTTAGGGTGCTTGAAATTGTTTTTTTATTTTATTTTATTTTTAATAATTAGATAGTTACTGTAGGGTTAGAATTTGTGGTCCAAGCCCAGAACAATGAATTTGTAAAGAATGGGTGAAAGAACTAGATTGATTATGGAATTGACAACAGTTAATCACAACCTACAGGTATAAACCAATATGAAGTTACTCATAAAAAAATGGAATGACTTGGTTTCCGAAGAGGCATATCATTGATCATATAGTGATTACAATTCTTAGAGCTACAATAAAGTTTTCTTTTTCTTCCCTCTTCCTCTTTTTTCTCTCCCTTTCTTTTCAGGGGTCTCCTTCCTTTATATATCCTCCCTTCCCCTCATCTCCATCGTCCACTTTACCTCATCTGTGAGCCTACTTAAGTATATGTCACGTCAAGCATCTCCTTTAACTCTGTGTGAGTGGCGGTAGGTGAAGTTACACTGTTCAGGGGTCTTCTTCACATAAATGCGGCCAGAAAAATTACTACAGAGCCTTAAATACGGTGGTAGCAGCTTTCTCTTTAAATATTTCTTTATCCTTATCGTCTCCAAGTATACTCAGAGCTTATCTTGATCAAAAGGAGTTCTCGGAAGATCATTCTGACCTTTTACACGTTCAATTGATTCGTGCGTCAGCGGAATAACATCTCTTCGGACAGAAGGCGACCTCTTCGGTTTGTAATCACTTTTCTTTTTGGGGGTTCCTCTTCCAGATGGGCCTTGCCCTTACCTCTCAATCTTTTCGGACGCACAGTAATCCTCACATGAGGCTCTAGGCCTACTACGTTAGACTGGGTCTTTTCCCCCCACAGTTACTATTAGGTATTTTAGGTGTTGGTTAATTATTATATAAGAAATTAATTTGCTTGTAATCATTACAAAAGTTTCATTTTAATTGTTATTTAAGTTTATTTGTAATTATTTGGGGTATTTGAAGTTGAAGTTAGAAGAAAGTTGTTCACCGTACAAGTCTAGGAAATTTCGTCGAATAAGTTGAAGATTAGTTGAGTGAAATCAAGCAATTTTGAAAAGCTGTTGGACAAAAAGCTTTTCTAGCTTAATATTTGCACAACCCTTGGTCGAGTGTTGGTTTTCACGTTTTTTTTTGTGTGTGTGTGTAGTTTTTCAACTCTCAAGCTCTACACCGTATAGAAATGAAAAATTAACCCTAATATTCTAGAAGAAAAAGTTGGCCACAGAGAAAATCTTGTCAAAGCCACAAAGTCTTTCAACCTCTCCAATTTTCATATATATATATATATATATATATATACTTGAGAAGGATTTTACAACCCAAACACAAAGATGATCACCTATCGTACGTGTACGCGTGTTGGAGTGCTGAGTTGAAAGTTGAAACCAAGAGACAAGTAAAATAAAAATAAAAATATGGTTTGGCGATCAATAATCTCGACTTACAGCATGAAATTACTGTGAAGACACAAGGTTAAAGTCAACAATTACAAACAAATAATAGAGTCAATGTATATTATATGTGATTAAAAGATCAAGGACAATTGTCTTCTGTTCATTTAAAATCAATTATAGAAATTAAATAAACAAAGCAGGGTGGCTTGCAGTTTAAATTTAGGTGAATTAATTGTTCTATTAGCAATAGCACCAAATGTTAGTCATTGATTGAAAATTTTGAGATGTCAAGTTGAATCGCATGTGATAGTCTGAGTCACCTCCACTTTTAAAACGGTGTTGTTGTCCAACAATGCATGGTCCCATACATGAAGTCATAAATCTTTATATGGAAAAACCATACATCAAATTCTAATGTCATTCTTCCAACAATTTAGCAACTCTAATGCATGTCTACTTGTCTAGAAATCACCACTATATATGGGACCTTGTTGAGGTCATTGGTGGCATGAACACAAATTCATTGATGGGTTAAGTCACCCCATGCCCTACCCATGGGTCCCGCACATGAATTAAGCAAGATTTGATCCTTGTGAGAAAGCGAAAATTACCAAATGACCTAATTAATTGAGAACCACTTTTAGGTGATCCCCACAACATAGCAACAAAAGGAAAATAAATTCCCTAAGAAAATAGAGGGGACTGGAAAAATTAAGAATTTATTTGGGATATGATGAAAAGTTCAATTTATTTGAGTATTTAACATTTTTTTTTTGTACTATTCATGTGTTTTATTGCATTTTTTGGTATTATTTATATGTCCCATTGTATTATTCAGTTAGTTTTTATTTATTTATTTATTTTTTTACACTTTCAGCAAAAAGTTTTCAGTTTCAGCTAAATAAGTTGTTCCCAAACACTCTTACGATTTGTTTGGATACCGCTTATTACTGAAAATTGAAAATATTGTAGCAAAATAATTTTTAAATGTGTGAATAGTACCGTAAGATCCAGTTTTAATGAAAATTTTGGTGAAAAAAGTACTTGTGGATCCCATGTCAGGACCCACTAACTGAAAATATGAAACATTAGAAACGCGTGAAACTCAGTATCCAAACGGATACTTAATACCTTAATGACTAATGACCAAAGCAAGCATTATTACTATAGTAGGGTTTTTGATTCGAGTGGCTTGTGAGACAATTAGCCACTTTCTTGAAGTGGGTTTACCTCATTTCTTACTTGTACTGTTTATAATAAGAAGGCCATTTCAAACCTTGTTTCTCTCATATTCACCAACAGTTTCTACCTTATAAGTCACAGAGAGAGATGGGATCTTGTGGGAGATCAGGTTTGGTTTTTAATAGTTAACCCTTATAATCTACTTATAGTGGCTTTGCAATTTGGCTCGATCGATCGGCTGGGATGCACATCAATCATCAGCATGCATGGGTACTCTCAAGTTCAACCTCGCTACGAGCTGTTCTCATTGTTTATTCGCAATGCTATTGCTGTGCTTGCCCTTGCTCCTTTTGCGCTGGTTCTCTAAAGGTCTCCCTCCTATAAAAATACAAATTTTTTATCTCACTTTTTTTATTCTACTTTATATTTCATAACGTTTCATATATATTTTTACTTTCTTTATAAAATATTCAAAGTTTAAAATGGAGAGAAAAAAAAAAGATATATGATAAACCATGATTGTATAAAGTAGAACACAAAACATACATGGGACAAGTGATCAAAATATCACTTCATATTTTCAAGAAGAATGAGTTGAGCTACAACATCTAGAAAATCTCAGTCATTCTCTCATGGATAAATTTAGGGAGACACCTAATTTCATAACTTTGTTGACTTGTGTGACTTTCAATGTTGGACATCTTTCTATCCACTACTGATATACCCACAACTTTTCATTGATCACTCGCTATTATACAAGTTAACAAATTGTGAAAATGAGTATTGTTCTCTCACTCGAACCACAACAAAACAAAGGTCTAGACTCTAGATATGGTAGGTGAAAATTTCCATGGTTATAGATTTTTGTCCGAGAATAGGAAAAGTACTATTTTTATGATAATTTGAACCACTCTTTTTTTTTCCTCCCGTTTCGTTAAAGATTCGAAAGATTTCAAAATAAAATTGTCTTTTCCTCTAGCTAGATTCCCAATAAGCAAACTCATAAAGTATGGTCCTACTAAAATAAGAATGTGACATCAATATCAGCATAAAGTGTCTTTTATTAGGCTTAGGACTCTAAAAATTGGAAAGACAAAAAAATTTCTTTAGGTCTTGATGTGGTACACAGATAATAGTTCAAATGCAAAGTAAAGATGATGCCAATGCGAGTGACTATGGTCAGTGAATGAATATCGTTGATTTAGCTGTATATGGAACAAACTTTTTTGTGCTTTTCTAGCCTTTTTCCCTTTCTTTTATAAGGAAAAATAGGCCAAAGATGGCATTCTCTTTCTTCATGAAGATAAATTCTTAAGAGTACAAATTTACATGCATACCATGCACATAATTAAGCGCATATGTCTGAGTGATGCAGATTACAAAACTAGGTTTAACTCCGTTCCTCTTTCTTTCTTTTCTTTTTTTTTTTTTTTTTTCTCATTTCAAACCTACCTTGTCCTACTTCTGAAATGAAAACAAATCAAACTGTTTGGGAAATAGCTATCCAAATATAATAATGATTTATATAATACATTAGGATGATAATTCATGCAGCACCAATTGATAATCGGTTATTTCAAGGGATGATGCAAGGAAATTATCTTTTGTATATCAAGGCTTCCTTACTTAGGGATGAAGCATCAATCAGCATCATTTGTTCTGTCTATTACCTTCATAATTGCTTTTATTCTTCTGTGAGAACCAATTTGTTCTATCAGGATTTTGGTGTACAATAAATGCAACAGTATGGTAAGAATATTTTATTTATATGCCCACTATCCTTAGTTCGAAAGGAAAAATGAGTAGTAAAGATAACCTAGTACATAAAAATATTGGACTTTTGTGACTCTTATCCCTAGGGTTAAGAGCCTGGAAAGAATATCAGAGTTCAGACCTATTAGACTTTGTAATGTGGTGTATAAATTAATCTCTAAAGTGCTTGCAAACAGATTGAAAAAAGGTGCTGCCTGATTTAGTTTCTTAGAATCAAAGTGCTTTTCAAGCTGGTAGGGTAATCATAGATAATATCTTGATGGCTTTTGAAACTTTGCACTACACGAAACATCATCAATTTGAAAAATCAAGCTTTATGGCTCTCACACTTGATATGAGTAAGGCATATGCAGAGTTGAATGGTTATTCATGGAATGCTTGTTGAGGAGAATGGGTTTTCTTGATAATTGGGTAGCTTTGATGATGGAATGTGTAAACACTCAATTTTGCGCCCATAATTTAATCTTGAAAGATGGCTAAAATGACCATTTCATATACCCAAAAATCATTGTTGCATTACATGCATTAATTCATTCATTGCATATCATAAAAATGATCTTGAGATTCTAATGGTCATGATGGTATAACCAATTCCCAAATCGAACTATCAGATTGAAAGATATCACAAGAACAAATGTTCACGATTTGCATGCATTTTGTTTGGATGGAACCGATCATGTGTGATTAATTGAAATTAATTATGATTGGTTAAAAAAATTGAAATTAATTAAATATTTTTGTGATTGGTTGTTGGTTTTTGTCAAAAATAAGCCTGCTTGCATGGGAATAAAATGGATAATCAGATAACAAGGGAATTGTTGAAAATTAAGTCTTTTTAGAATATTTGTCTATCAGATAATTATTGTTTTAAAGACCTAATTATCAAAATAGAAGGGATTAATTTTAGAATACGAGTTAAAAACACATCCAGGTGCAATTCCTGACTCAGAAAATCCCTAAAAAAGAATCCTAATTGAACCGAAATTGGAAGTGGGGCTCGACATGCGAGAAGTCCAATTGGCACTCTTGGAGTGCTAATCGGCACATGGCAAGTGCCGATTGGCACAACTCCGAGGCTCGACCCTCTGATTAAGATAAAATACACCTGTTATGAATTTTTGGGGATAAGGATGTAAATCAATTCGTATTTGATCCCATTTAGCTTATTTTTCAAGCATCCAACCTCTATAAATAGGAGAAAAACATAAGAAATTAGGCCCTTCTTTTTCTGACTTCTTTGCTCCCTTTACGTTAAAGATGTTCTAAAATCTTTGGCTTTAAGATTTTTTTTTTTTTTCTGTAAGTGAACATATTTTAGATCTCAAAGAGGTTAAAATTCTTTGATTTCTAAAGTATTTCTTTCATTGAAGGGTACATTCATGCAAGTAGGTCTTTACTCTCACTCTTTGTTTATTCTTTTCTTTCTTATATGATATTTGTGTTTTGTTCACATGTTTAATTTGTTGTTTAATAGTTGATTAACATGTTTAAGATTTAGTTCTCCTTTAAATTTCAAGATCTACAATAAATTACTAAAAACATTTTTTTTTAAAGAACAACAAAACTGATCTGTATTTTCATTAAATATAGATCTGAAAATTTTCCACAATAAAAATTGTAGGGACTCAGTTTAGAAAGGTTCCCCAACAATACATTTTTAGAGAGTGAATCGAAGGTTTAGGCCCTAACAGACTAGCAACAGAATACAAGCCCGCCTTCTTCCATTGAAGGGGAGTGAGCCCAGTTTACAACTAAGGGTAGCTCCTCGGCACTCGTCCGAGGAGACCCCTCTTCCTGAAACTAACACGACCTCTAAGTCTTTCTATGTCATTCCCCTGAATGATCCAAAAAATCCCGGAGGAGACGCGCGAAATCATGTCATGGCTGGTGCCCGAGTGTTGCCGTCTCCAACGGCCAACGCTCGTGAGGATTGGAGAGAATCAAGGGAACGTCATGGGGGAGGGCTTCCTGGAGCACCTGTGTCGGCTCCTCTCTTTGTTCCAGCTCCGCCGCACCGGACAAGGAGTTTTTGGTGGCCTTGGAGCATACTAGCCTCAGCCCCATTCCCTCTAGCTAGTTTTAGAACAGGTCCACCTTGGCCTTTGTTTGTAGAATTAGCTTGTAAAGTTAGTTGTAAAACACGCCTGCCTGAGCCTCTGTTTGTATCTTGTACTTTCCGTTTAATAAAATAATATGAAGTTCCTTTTCTTTTCTGTTGAATCTTCTACTTTTCTGCAAATTTTTTTTTGATGCGTCGCTACCAACCTTCCGTAAAATAACTACTTAGGAACGGCCGCCCGTTGCGCCTACCAGTGCCCTAATCCTTCCCACAGACGGCGCCAATTGTAGGGACTCAGTTTAGAAAGGTTCCCCAACAATACATTTTTAGAGAGTGGATTGAAGGTTTAGACCCTAACAGACTAGCAACGGAATACAAGCCCGCCTTTTTCCATTGAAGGGGAGTGAGCCCAGTTTACAACTAAGGGTAGCTCTTCGGCACTCGTCTGAGGAGACCCCTCTCCCTAAAACTAACACGACCTCTAAGTCCTTCTATGTCATTCCCCTGAATGATCCAAAAAATCCCCCCTTTAATTTCTTTGCTCGCCTTTCTTATATAGTTCTCTCCCTCATATCCCCTTCTTCCTTCTGTTGATCATCCATTGGCCTTTCCTCTGACCGTCCGTCCCATCAGAGACCTTATCCGCACTCAAGTGGCTCACCATAATCAATGTTGCCCTGTCAAGGGGTTACATCCCTATTAATGTGGCCAGGGGGTTAGGTGAGCGCATTCAATGCAGAGGTGACAGCTCGCCTAAGGCTTGCTTCTTCGCCGACGCGTGGCACTGGACCCCTCCTCCTCGGACATTCAAGGAGTCCCCTTTGGTGGGGTGTTCCTCGTGTTCTCCCAAGGCCTCGGACGCCCGAGGACGGGGTCATCCTCGGATATGTTCCTCGAGGGTTGGTCCTCGCGCTTTCATCCTCGGACCCTTTATGCATCCTTGGCGTGGGCCATTGGGCCTGGCTTGGAGTGGGCCAAGGCCACCTGTTTTTTTGGCCCCACAAAAATTGATCCATATTTTCATTAAATACAGATCTGAAATTTTTTCTGAATAAAAACTGATCTGTATTTTCATTAAATACAGATCTGAAATTTTACCGCAGTAAAAACTGATCTGTATTTTCATCAAATACAGATCTGAATTTTTTTCTAAATAAAAACTGATTTGTACTTTCATTAAATACAGATTAGAAATTTTTCTACATTAAAAACTGGTCTGTATTTTCATTAAATACAGATCTGGAATTTTTTTTGAATAAAAAACTGGCCTGTATTTTCATTAAATATAGATCTGAAATTTTTTCTAAATAAAAAACTAGTCTGTATTTTTATTAAATACAGATCTAAAATTTTTTCTGAATAAAAAATTGATTTGTATTTTCATTAAATACAGATTTGAATTTTATTTTGCATATGAAAATAGATTTGTATTTTCATTAAATACAAACCTGAAAGTTTTTCTGAATATAAAATTGATCTGTATTTTCATTAAATACAGATCTGAATTTTTTTTTTCTACAAATAAAATTGATCTATATTTTCATTAAATATAGATCTAAATTTTTTTTTTTCGCATACAAAGCTGATTTGTATTTTCATTAAATACAAATATGAACCTTTTATAAATAAAAAATGCTTTCTTCAATGTAAATTATCAACAATTTTTTTTTTTTTTTTTGTGTGTTACTTCTTAAATAAAAATTGCAAATTTTCCAATTTTAAAGAATGAATTAATCTTAAATTTAGGAATTTCAATATGTCATTGTAATGTCATTCATCATTTGAATGGGTATATAAATGGTCATTTAGAGTCTAGAGGACTAGATTCTGTCTAGGCAGAATGGGTGTCTAACACCTTTCCATTCTATAACCTAGCCTTGAATCTAGATTTTTGTTCGTAGATGGTGCGTTATCCTTTCCCTTTTAGATTGTAATCTAGGAAACAAAGCCTTATAATTTTCTTTTTAATTGTAATTTAGGAAACAAAACTTTGTAATTTTTTACTAGATTGTAATCTAGGAAACAAAGCAATGTATATTTCATGTTATCAAATTGTAATTCATTCAAATAAATGAGAGATTGTATTATTCAGATATGTAACATGTGTATGTCTTTTTCTTTTTTTTCTTATTTTTTTGTAACCAAAAAAAAAA
This sequence comes from Quercus suber, assembly GCF_002906115.3. Taxonomy (NCBI): domain Eukaryota; kingdom Viridiplantae; phylum Streptophyta; class Magnoliopsida; order Fagales; family Fagaceae; genus Quercus; species Quercus suber. The sequence continues at coordinate 28,199 of NW_027069521.1, forward strand.
AAAAAAAAAGTGGCGACTCCACACATAATCTTGAAAAGGGAAGGGTGCCAATACTTCTTCCTTTTCTGAGAGCACCTTAGTTTTTCTAGTCTCTCACAGTGGCCGACTACACTGGGGATGTCAAGGGCTAAGCTTCACATTTGAATTTAGATGACCAATTATATACCCTTGTTTTTAGTATGATGTTTTTGTGCGGTTCTTTGTCTGTATTACTTGTATAATATTTTGTTTGAATTTGCCATGTGGTTGTTCAAAGCTTTCCCTAACTGTCATAATGTGTGCATCAAAACAACAAATATGCATGTACAATCTCAAAATATAGTGGTAGTAACCATGAATCACCGTCTT
>NW_027069521.1:35107-77816 GCF_002906115.3 Quercus suber
AAACAAAAAAAAAAAAAAAAAAAAAAAAAAAAAAAAAAAAAAAAAAAAAAAAAAAACAAACAAACAAACAAACAAACCCTTAAACAAATCAAACCTTAGACAGAACCCTAAACCTGAAAGTCCTGAATAATTCCTAAACCTAAGAGTTCCACACCAACTTTTAAAATAAACATGTTCAAAGTCAAAAAAATAAGAGAGTCATTTTTTCTTCAGTCTTTTCTCCTTCGACTGTCCGTTGGTTCCATCTGTGGTAGGCACTTTGTCATCTTTTTCTCTCCTCTTGAACTCATAGTTGCTATCCCCGACCTTGTCTTGGTTATCTTTAAGAAATTGTTTCCTCATGAAAGCCATATTAGCCTCCTTATCCGTAATTTTGTTCACTAGCCAGTTAGACTATTCCACGGTTATCCTATGAAAGTGAACCTTAACAAAAGATCGATCCACTTGGTCAGCCATGTCCAAACCCAATAGCATATTCCTTACAGAAGTAGGAGTTGTGTACACAAGAGTGAAAGGTTTTCTCCCTCTACCACTAGGCATTCCCTGCTCATACTTGAATTGTCTCAAGAGTTTATCAGCCATATAGAAAGTTGCCCTCCTTAATCCAATCAAGAAGATGTGGTCTGATCCAGGAGACCACAACAAAGGAGGTGGGCAATTCCACCAATAACAGTCTCATTGAATTGAGGTATTGGATTTCTTGTTCAGAAATTTCACCTAGTTACTTTCAGTCTGATACTCAGTTTTGAGAATAGCCCTACTAAGGAAATTACTAGGACCATAATTAGCAACAATGGGTGTAGTGATCATGTCCAGTCTTTCCATCAATCATATCTGCAAAGTCAAGGGACTCCCAAGAAATTATTGCAACTCTCCACCAAGAAATACAGAGTCCAACCCTAAAACAGTTTCTGCGAAGATCATAGAAGTAGAATTATCATCAACCTTAACTTGACTCACAACACCTATAGCTCGAGCATCCACAAAGCTAGGCCTTCCAGAGCAAAGCAATAATTCTCCCATGAAGCAAAGAGCTAAGCCAAAACTTTTCTGCATGTTGTTAGACATACCATGAGTACGCTTATTAATAAGCCTTGTAACAACTGCATGAAGATTCACCATCTAGCCTTCAATCATGCTACTGGTAATTGAGGTAGGAAGCCCTAGAGCATCAGATAAGATCTCCCTATGTTTGGGATCACAAGAAATTGCTACAGATTTTTTCCTAGGTTCATAACCCAGAATAGCTGAAAATTCTTTGATTGTGGGACAAAGTTCAGCAGTTTTAAACTAGAACACATGGTCTTTAGTATCCTAGAACTTCACGACGGCACAGAGATAATCCCACTTGATCTTGATATTCCTTAGAGCCTTGATCCCCTCTAGCTTGTAGGTTGTAAAATTAGTCTTGGTGACAAAATTAGTCTTGGGGCAAAGTTGGGAATGCTTGTTGGCACCCTAAAGTGCCAAACAACACTCACCAAGTGTCGATTGGCACCCAATCCAGCCATGACCGAATTGACTTGTTTTGTGTTTTTGGGCACTTCATAGGTCTATTTTGGCTCTTTTTTTCAATCCAAAAAAATGGTTGTGCTATAAAGTCTCCAAAAAATTCGCATGGATTGCCAAACTAGAGCATTTGGCCATGCTTTGTCCTTTTTTTCAAAAATTATCACCTGCATCATTTGTTTCGAAAAGAGAAGAGAAGATTAACCAAATCAGGAATTTTCAAAATCATGCATCTATTTTCTAAACTAGGGGCATTCGACTATGCCTTATTCCCTTTTTCTGAAACAAATCAAGTCAATCATCCCTTTAAAAAAAAAAGAAAAAAAAAAAGAAAAGAAAAAAAAAAAGAGAGAGAAACCTTTCTTTCAAAATAAAAAAATCATCATGCATAAGTTTTCAGACTAGGGGCATTCGGCTGTGCCTCATTCAGTTGAGTACAAATCACATCAGAATTGGTCAGATAAATTCAAATTGTGTACTACAAAGTTTCATTAGGTGAATTCTAACTTGTCTCATCTAAGTTTCAACTAGGCTAAAAGCAATCCAAGGACAAAGAGCTAAAAGGGGAAGTTAGTACAAATTGTCTTACTAAGGAATATTTTTGTCTTTGCAAGAATATAAGATACAAGTTAAGCATCATTCGAACTTCGAGTCCACCTATGAGAAGATCTCCTAGATCCAACCCTAGAGGAGCCACCCTCTGTGTCTCCTTCTTGACTTGCATAAAACCAAGATTCTTGTTGCCGATTCTGAAATTCAAGATTTCTGATTTTCTCCTCCAAAGATCTTGTTTGGCCTCAACAATTACCATTTGGTTGTTCTAAAAAATTGCCAGAGATAGGTGTTAAATTTACTACCATGGAGTTCAAGCAAAAATCATTAAGGGAACATCATCTTTTACCCAATTTACTTCATTGAGCACATATTGAGAAGATTGTGTGTGTGCCACCAGCTGCAAACCTCAAATAATCCCCATGATTTCTTCCATAATATCAACACCAACCTGAAGGACAAATTCGCAAGTTTTAGAGATAACTCAATGAATAAAAATAAGGATAAAGGACTAAAGGATTTAGGAATGTACTGGGTCATTCCAAGGGGCATTTAGGGTATACTCTGGCCGATCTAGATTCATAGAGCTGAAAGATCCATTAGGGTTTATCACTTCATATTTCCATGCTAGAAAATGAGGATAGGTCTACATGAAGGAACTAGAAGAACCACCAGCATTGCTAGGACCCTCCTCTTTAGAGGATGAAGCCTGAAAGTGCAACATGCAACAAAGAAGATAAAAGATGATAATGCAAGCCATGTTGCAATTTGATCTGGGAAAGAAATAAAGTTACCGATGTTCAAAAGATGTCAGCTAAGTAACCCTACAATTGAGCCTAGAAAAATTCAAGATAGTCTCCTGGTGTCCCCGAAACAACGTGGCCAACTTGAGCACGAGCAATTTCTTCAGTAGCTAGAAGGTCTGCCAATCGGATGGAAGGACAAGGAGGGGTAGGAATCGTCTCAAGAGGGTACACATGTTGAACTTGAGCCAATACCCGGTCACCAAGATACCAATATCTCCCATGGCCACACTCAAACAACACTTGACTACCATTCAACTCTTGAGCCCACGCACACTCTACATGCTCTTCACATCCAAACAACATAGCACAAGAACAAAAAATCCCTAAACAAACAACAACAAAAAAACTCACATCATTGGCAGCTAAGCTATTAATCACCATACACCAAGCCTGCAAAGAATGCTTAGGCGGCTCTAGCAGACGATACTTAGGTAGCCAACAAAGAAATCTTGGAAACATATCATCCATATCTTCTAAAAGTTGTGGACCAACCCCAAAAAATTCATACATCTAGACATTAAAAAAAAAAAAAAATCAACACACATCAGTAATAGTACAACAATACAAATAACCCTACAAAATACATTTGACCAAGAATTTAAACCTCACCTGCCAAACAAATGGTGCACCTCCTAAGCTTGAAAGACTGGGCCAAGAAAGCTGAGTCATGAAGTGCAAAAGGGTCGCATAAGCTATGCCGCCCCAATCATAATTTTTTATCTAGCTAATATCCCTCATACTCCACAAGTAACATAAACTCACACTGCTCTTCAAGTCCAGACATAAGAAAGATCCAATAAAGAGAAACATGAACATATGAGTGCCAGTTGCTATAGTCTTGCATTTATCAATATTGGAGTACAGCCACATCAAGGGTATATTCTTACTCCTGACTTTTAGAGGCATCACACCTAGGAGACCTCTAATTTCCACTGATGAGATGGAATCATTAATTACAATTCTCTCACCACCCATTTTTAAGCTAATGATGGCTGAGAAGTCATAGGGTGTCAGCATCACCTCACCAATCCTGGAAAATGAAAAGTGCAAGTGGTATCCCAAAATCGCTCTGACAATGCGAGAAGCAATTAAAGGTCCTTATACTCATTGGTATCGTGATCCAACAAAGCTCGAAAAAAGGTTTGAAAGCCGGCTTCATTAATGACATTCTTAATGTCTGGGGACAATGCCTCTCTATGGAAATCGCATTTTGTACCCTTTATGACTTGAGCCCCCATTCCCTAATGATGCCAAAATTTCGAGGTCCAAGGTTGGTTTAGGGCCCAATCAAATGTTAAATTGACTTGAGATGTGTTAAAATGGAAAATATAACTTTTAATGGGCAAAAATCTATTTTTAAAAAATAAAGGCCAAAGAAAACCCACGGTTTGCCTGCGTACGCAGGCAACACATTGCGTACACAGGCACAAGTCTGCATACGCAGTTAGGGTTTTAGAGACATAAAAAATGCAAGTTTTCTACATTAAAGACTAAGGTTTGGAATGAATCTCACATCGTTTAAAAGCCATTCCAAACCCCTATTTTTCAACTATATAAAGCCTTACATGGTACCTTTTGAAAAGACATCAAAAATCCTAAGGGAAAACCTAAGATTCACTAGAAATAATGAATCAAAGAAGGGGTTTTTCAAAAAAATTCCTTAAGTAAATTTTATTTGATTGGGGCCTTTACTGGCCTTGATCCTTTGATTTTAAGATTATTAATCACATTTCTATTGATTTGTGATAGATTTGACTGAGGGGAACAGTCAAAATCAAAGCTTGGGAACTCCTTTTTGAGGTATCAAGATTTAACCTTTCTTTTTCTTTTTATCCTTTCTTTTACTGTTTTAATCTTATTTCTTTGCCTTGCTTATGCTTATATGTGTTTGTGTAGTTTAGTTTTATGCTTTATTTATGTTTGTGAACATGTTTGGTTGTTAGAATTAGGGTTTTAGTTCATGCCCTGTTTTCTACTTAGTTTGTTTCTAGGATAGGGTTTTGAACAACCCTGCGTGCGTTTGCCATGAGCATGCGTATATAGATCAAATCCTGTGTACGTGGGATTTGGTTTGCGTTTGCAGGCCTTTGTCTGCATACACAGGTCGTTGCCCAGAAACTCTAATTCTTCTGTTTCTTTCTTGGCTTCATATAACATCTTTCTGTTTTGGGTTTCTTTTCACATGTTTTATACTTTATAAGTTTCTATTTATTTTGTTCACATGCTTGTTTGTCTTCAACATGTTTAGATTAGGGTCTATCTTTTTGTTTCTTAGTTTTAATGTCATGCCATTCATTCACATGCCCATGCATTGATGCCATAGGTGCTGAGTTGTTGTAAGGTAAGTAAGGTAAGTCATGCATTCATATGAACATGCATTTGGTTGATTTAATCATCTCTTGATATGTGTATATAAAGTTGACCCATGATATGATTTGCTTGCTGCCATGTTGATATTTATGCTTTGCTACCATGATTAGTTGTTGTCTCATTTGAGATATATGACATGATAGGATTCCACATGCTAGGGTTTATATATGTGTGGGTTTGGCTCTCTTTTGTTTAAGGGTAGATTGGTATGTGTTTTGGGATGTATAATGCCATGTTGTATGCTTAGGTGTATGCTAGTGTGTGTGTGTGAGTAAGAAAACAAGTATTGAACATGCTTTTAATAAGGTTAAGATATAAGACACAATGATGGGAGGCCAACCTTAGGATTGGGCGGTCTTGGGTGCCTAACACCTTCCCAAGAATGTACCTAAATTCCGAACCCATACTCTAGTAGTAAGATCAATGGTCCTTACTCGAAAGGATGCTATATTCATGGTTCCTAGACCATATAACTAGGTGGCGACTCCAACACTTTCCTTGTGCCCACACTCCCACCTGCACTTCAACAACTAGAGACTACCTCGACTCTTGAGATTCTACAAAACAAAGTTTAGCCAATCATTATGATATTCATAAAACGCCCTGTTCCAAAATCCCGACCAATAAAATAATGCCCCTCAAAAATTAGCCGAACCCCAAATGCCATTCCACGAATTCAAGTTCCATGACATCCTAACAATATCCCAGTCCACCCAAAAAATCCCTCATCTCCATAAATTCATTCAACAATAACTCAAACATATGTCCAACACCAAAAAAAAGAAAAAAAAAATTCATAACTCATGAAAATAATACCCACAAAAATTTCCATACCCATGATAATAATGCCTACACATCCCAACAAAATTTCCACACTCATAAAAAATGGGCTTACTCAATCATGCCTACACATCAAATTCTCATAATTTCATACCCACACAAAAAACAAAAAATCAAGTCAAAATTCATCCAACAATACCAAAAGTTATATACAATGCAAAACTTCATAAACCATCAACATTGTCCAAACTTCACAATACCAAACAACTCAACAATTCAAAAATGCCCAAAAAAAAGAAAAGAAAAAGAAAATCAACATGATTACACAATGATTCTCCTTCTAATCATACAACGTCCAAAATTCCCACAAGAGCAAACAACAACAACATGACAATGCCCAACCATAAAGTTCTCAACAAAACATGAAATCAATAAATTTACCGACAGAAAAGCAAAAAGAAAAAAGGAAAAAATGAGCTCACCTTGAAATCTTTCTTGGATGAGTGTGGAGCACGATTGCTTGGGTCTTGAAGGAGCCCATCTTCATCATTCTATTCTATGGATGGATGATACTTCTTCCCATTGAAAGTAAGAAAGTAAGTTGGTCCTTGAGGAGATGCCATGGAGATGTAAAGATGAAGGTTTGAAAATGGGTTTAAAAAAAAGGGTTTTGCAAGGATGATAAAAAACTCAAGAATTTGAAGAGATATTTTGAGGGATGGTAGAAATCAAGTTTAGAAGACTAGAAAAGTGATTTTCCATGCAAGAAATGGTGTGGAAATGAAGAAAATGCAAAAGGAAGAAGCTTGTGGATAGTGACAATGGAGGAAGAAGAGAGAGTGAAGAAGAAGCAAAAAAAAAAAAAAAAAAAAAATGATGAAGACAACCAAAAGGGGGCCAAAATTTGGCCCCCACCTCTTTTAAGTGTCACATGAGTTGCTGAGTCAACTCATGTTTGACCGAGTTGACTCAGTCAACTCACACAAAAAACAAAAAATAAATAAAACTTTTCAAAATTTTCAAAAATAGATGGTTTCAATTTTAAGGAAATTTCAAGTTAAAAAAAAAATTCAAAGATTTTCAAAAATAAAGGGTTCCAATTTAAAAGAAAATTTCAAAATTAAAAAAAAAAAAAATGATGAAGAAATACTTTTTCAAAGGATCCCGAAAATCAATGGTTTTTCCTTTAAAGAGAAATTCAAGTCTTAAAGAGAAAAAAAAAAAAAATTGCACATCTCAAATAGTGGAGTTATAAAGCACCAATCATTCAAATTCTAATGCGAGACTTTGGTCTTATGCAGGCAAAGCCCAGATTTTCAGATTGAGCCGAATATAGTTCTCAATTGCCTTTAGATTTCCAAACTGAGCCGGATATAGTTCTTAGGAGCCTTAGATATTCAAACCGAGCTAGATATAGTTCTCAGTCGCCTTTAGATATTCAGACCAAGTGGATATAGTTCTTAATCGCCCAGATTTTTCAGATTAAGCCGGATATAGTTCTTAGTCACCTCAGATATTCAGACCAAGCCAAATATAGTTCTCAGTCGCTCTCAGATATTTAGACTGAGTCGGATATAATTCTTAGTCGCCCTCATATATTCATATCAAGTCGAATATAGTTCTTAGTCGCCTTTAAATTTTCAAATTGAGCTGGATATAGTTCTCAGTCGCCCAGATATTTAGACCAAGCCAAATATAGTTCTCAGTCGCCCTCAGATATTCAGACTGAGTCAGATATAGTTCTCAATCGCCTTCAAATTTTCAAATTGAGCTGGATATAGTTCTCAGTCACCCAGATTTTTCAGAATGAGTGGAATATAGTTCTCAATCACCCTTAGATATTCAACCTGAGCCATTTATATTTCTCAATTGCCTTCGGATTTTCAGATTGAGCCAGATATAGTACTCAGTCGCTATTAGAATTTCAGACCAAGCCAAATATAGTTCTCAGTCACCTCCAGATTTTCAGATTGAGTTGGATGTAGTTCTTAGTCGTCTCCAGATCTTCAGATTAAGTTGAATATAGTTCTCAGTCACCCTTAGATATTCAGACCAAGCCGAATATAGTTCTCAGTCACCTTCAGATTGAGCCAGATATATTTCTCAGTAGCCTCCAAATTTCCAGATTGAGCCAGATATAGTTCTCAGTCACCTTTAGATTTTTAGATTGAGCCGGATATAGTTCTCAGTTGCCCTCAAATATTTAGACCGAGCTAGATATAGTTCTCAATCACTTTTAGATTTTCAAAATGAGGAGAATATAGTTCACAATTACCTCTAGATCTTCAGATTAAGCTAGATATAGTTCTCAATTGCCTACAGTTATTTAGATTAAGCCGGATATAGTTCTCAGTCACCCTTAGATATTCAGATTGAGTTGGATATAGTTCTCAGTTGCCTCCAAATATTCTAGATTAAGCCAGATATAGTTCTTAGTCGCCTCCAAATATTCAGATTGAGCCGGATGTAGTTCTCAGTCAACTTTCAGATCGAGTGAATATAGTTCTCGATCACCTCATCAGTATTCAAGATCTTATTCAAGTTCATCAATTATAAAGTAGATTAGATGTCCATAGTTCTCAATTTTCAAAACAATAGAATACTAGTTCTATGTCCAAAGGTTTTAGATTCTAGGGCTAGGAAACCTTTGAAAAGTCAACCATTAAATCATGGTCACTAAAATTATTGTCTTTGTTTTACATTGACATTCACTTTGCAAGCTTTGTCAATGAAGGGCATTCTGTAGACACACAGTTTTGCACCCATAATTTAATCTTGGAAGATGGCTAAAATGACCATTCATATACCCAAAAATCATCGTTGCATTACATGCATTAATTCATTCATTGCATATCATAAAAATAATCTTGAGATTCTAACAGTCACAATGGTATGACTGATTCCCAAATCGGACCATCAGATTGAAAGATATCACAAGAACAAATGTTCATGGTCTGCATGCATTTTGTTTGGATGGAACCGATCACGCGTGATTAATTGAAATTTATTATGATTGGTTAAATAATTGAAATTAATTAAATAATTTTGTGATTGGTTTTTGGTTTTTGTCAAAAATAAGCCTGCTTGCATAGGAATTAAAAGGATAATTTGATAACAAGGGAATTGTTGATAATTAAGTCTTTTTAGAATATTTATCTATCAGATAATTATTTTTTTAAAGACCTGATTATCAAAATAAAAGGGATTAGTTTTAGAATACAAGTTAAAAACACATCTAGGTGCAATTCCTGACTCAGAAAATCCCTAAAAAAAGAGTCCAAATTGAACCAAAATTGGAAGTGGGGCTCGACATGTGAGAGGTCCAATTGGCACTTCCTTTGAGACCTAGCCTGGAAACCCTCTAATTAAGATAAAACACATTTGTTACAAATTTTTGGGGATAAGGACATAATCCAATTCGTATTTGATCCCCTTCAACTTATTTTTCAAGCATCCAACCTCTATAAATAGGATAAAAACATCAGAAATCAGGGCCCTTCTTTTTCTGACTTCTTTGCTCCCCTTATGTTAAAGTCGTTCTAGAAGCCTTGGCTTTAAGAATTTCTTTTCTGTAAGTGAACATATTTTAGATCTCAAAGAGGTTAAACTTCTTTGATTTCTAAAGTATTTGTTTCATTGAAGGGTACATTCATGCCAATAGGTCTTTACTCTCACTCTTTCTTTATTCTTTTCTTTCTTATCTGATATATGTGTTTTGTTCATTGCATGATTTTCAGGAATGCATGTTTAATTTTATTTGTTAGGACATATGTGATTCACTTGTTAGGAACATATGTCACTATTTTATGCAGTTGGCTAATCCTTTGACAAAACACACTTTACTTGTAATTAGGTAGATCGAGGATGTGTTTAATACTTCAAGAAACATGTTTTTCAAGTCTAGTATTAAAGCCATGAAGATTGGACCAAGAAACAAGTGAAGAAGGGCTATTCATTAAAGCTAGACAGATAGCTCGATAGCTACTCGACACCTCTCGACAGCTAAGCTATCTATCGAGATTTTCAACTTCTTCTTATCGCAATGTCTCCTTGACAGCTCCTCGATAGCTTCTTGATAGATGTATCTGTCAAAGTTTAAAGTTTGACACCTCTTCAACACCTTTCAATCGATCGAGGTTACAGGAATTCAAATTTTTAGATCTGATTTTTGGCCCATGATGACATGTATGTGTAGGGTCTTTTTTTCTCACAACCCTAGACCTATATAAAGTTTATTTTAAAGGCCGTCACATAAGAGAATACAAGGAGAACATATGCAAAAGGTGACCGTTGCCTTATTCTCTCTGAAAAAAGCTATTGCGTCTTTGCACATTAGGGTTTTGTAACTAAGTGCTTCTTGATCTTCATTGTTGATGAAGTGAAGAACTTTGCAACCAACAATCTTCTTCTAGTTGGTGATTAAGTTGCGTACTGAGATCTACACAATTGGTTAGTCACGTACTAGGATTTGTGCATCAAAGGGTGGCGTTCATATATTGAAGAGTTTAGAGGTTCTGAAGCGTAGAAGGTTTTTGCTATGAGTTCATCTACGGGGATTATAGAGTCTAGAGACAAAAGTTTTGTACTAGATCTGAAACTTCTCTTTACTATAGTGGATTGCTTTTCAGGAAGGTTTCCCCATAGGTTTTTTTTACTATGAAACTAGTTTGTTTCATTAGTTTTCCTAGATCATCATATCTTATTTTATTTATTTTTTCACTGCATGATTTTGACATGATATTGATGTTTGTTTGTTTTAACAAGTTTTATTCATAATAAATCTAATTAACAACTTGGGTTTAAAACTTGTTAATTCTATCAACCGTAGTCTAAATTTTTCAACATTATCCATTGTTGATACAATCTTGTTCATATTTTTTTGCCATGTTCACATGTTTAATTTGTTGTTTAATAGCTGATTAACACGTTTAGGATTTAGTTCTTCTTTAAATTTCAAGACTTGCAATAAATTACTAAAATAATTTTTTTTAATAAAGAGAACAACAACAAAACTGATTTGTATTTTCATTAAATACAGATCTGAAAATTTTCAACAATAAAAACTTATCCGTATTTTCATTAAATATATATCTAAATTTTTTTTAATAAAAACTAATTTGTGTTTTTATTAGATACAGATCTGAAATTTTTCTACATCATAAACTATTTTGTATTTTCATTCAATACAGATCTGAAATTTTTTCTGAATAAAAACTAATCTGTATTTTCATTAAATACATATATGAAATTTTTCTACAATAAAAACTGATATGTATTTTCATTAAATACAGATCTAAAATTTTTCAACAATAAAAACCGATCTGTATTTTCATTAAATACCGATATGGAATTTTTCTACATTAAAAACTGATCTGTATTTTTGTTAAATACAGATCTGAAATATTTCTACATTAAAAATTGGTTTGCATTTTCATTAAATACAGATCTAAAATTTTTCTACATTCAAAACTAGTCTATATTTTCATTAAATACAGGTCTGAAATTTCATTAAATATAGATCTAAAATTTTTTCTGAATTAAAAACTAGTTTGTACTTTCATTAAATACAGATCTAAAATTTTTTTGAATAAAAACCTGATCTTTATTTTCATTACATACAGATCTGAAATTCTTTTACGTTAAAAACTAGTCTGTATTTTCATTAAATACAGATCTGAAATTTGTCTACATTCAAATTTGGTATGTATTTGCATTAAATACAAATCTGAAATTTTTTCTTAATAAAAACTAATTTGTATTTTCATTAAATACTGATCTGAAATTTTTCTACATTAAAAACTGGTCTGTATTTTCATTAAATACAGATCTGAAACTTTTTCTAAATAAAAAATTGGTCTGTATTTTCATTAAATGCAGATCTAATTATTTTTTTTAAATAAAAAAAAATGGTTTGTATTTTCATTAAATACTTATCTAAAAAATTTTCTGAATAAAAACTGATCTGTATTTTCATTAAATACAAATCTGAAAATTTTTCTGCATTTAAAATTGATATGTATTTTTATTAAATACAGATCTAAATTTTTTTTCTACATATAAAATTGATATATTTTATATGCAGAAAAAAATATAGGAAACAAAGCCTTGTAATCTAGGAAAGAACGCTTTGTAATTTTTTACTAGATTGTAATCTAGGAAACAAAGCCATGTATATTTCATACTATCAAATTGTAATTCATTCAAATAAATGAGAGGTTGTATTATTCAGATATGTAATGATGGGATCCAAACCAAGTTTAATTCCTCCATGATGGGTGTCCATGGCAAAAACACGTCCATAGGGTTACAAGAGAAGAAGCCCAATAAAAGTACCCCAAACATGAACAAAATCCCTCTATAAGATATTACAATCGTACAAATCAGGTTGGTCGTCCATGCCTCACAAAGGTATGGACAACCAAGGATGATCATCCATAGATCGCAAGGGTATGGACGACCATAAAAAACTTAGTAAATTTTGGAGGAATTCTCTAAAAGCTTTACACAAACAAACCACGATTTGTCATTCCAAAACGTGGGGAGGGTTCCTCGAAATTCGCTCAATTTTCTCCATTAACTCCACACATCTTCTATGATGATATTGGATTTGAGCAAGTAGATCCACTTCTAACTCTCTATAAAAGGATCAAGTCTCATTTAACAAAGGTAAGTTCTACCATTCACATTTTCTCATCCTTGTGTTCTAGAAAGAAAACTTACTTAACCGTCAAAAGGTCTTCGGCTGGGTTACATCGATCACCCTTGACAATCTTTTCTTTCCTTTCAGGTACTAAAGCCATCACCATAGTAGAAGCATTCCAGCCTACTCATTTTCGTGCATCATCATGTACCATGTGTATGTCTTTTTCTTTTTTTTCTTTTTTTTTTTTGGTAACAAAAAAATAAGTGGCGACTCCACATATAATCCTGAAAGGTGAAGGTGCCGATACCTCTCCCCTTTTCTGAGAGAACCCTAGTTTTTCTTGTCTCTCATGGTATGTATCACCACTGTTTCATACTCTATCTTAATCAATGGGCAACCTAAAGAAGTTGTCTTTCCCAACAGAGGACTCAAGTAGGGTGACCTGTTATCTCCTTACCTGTTCCTACTTTGTACGGAGGGGCTTCATGGCATGATCAATCAGGTTTTTGCATCCGGGCATATTAGAGGGATATTTGTTTGTAGAAATGGTCTCACTTATTTTTTTACAAATGATAGTCTCTTATTTTGCAAGGCATCAGTTCAAGAATGTCAATATGTTCAAGGTCTTCTTATGACCTATGAAGAAGCTTTAGGATGGCAGCTAAACAGAAACAAAACTACCTTTATTTTTCAACAAAGCTACACCCTGAGAGATTCAAGGAAACATTATCCAAATGTTCGGAGTGTCGAAGATTAAAAAATATAAAAAATATTTTGGACTTCCTTTCTTTGTGGGCTGCAACAAGAAAGCTAGTTTAATGTATATAAAAGAGAGAATTTGGTCCAAACTACGAGGATGGAAAGAAAAGCTTCTGTCACAAGCTAGTAGGGAAGTGCTCTTGAAAGTAGTGATTCAGGCTATTCCAGCTTACTCAATGAGTTGTTTTAAGTTGCCTATAAATTTTTTCCATGAGATTGAGACATTGATTCATAAATTTTGGTGGGGCCAATGATGGGAGAGGAGGAAGGTACACTGGGTTAAATGGAGCAAGTTGTGTAGGCCGAAGCATGTAGGGGGTTTGGGCTTTAGAGAACTTCAGAAATTTAATAATGCTTTATTGGCTAAACAAGTGTGGAGATTAATGAGCAATCAAGACTCTTTATTTTTCAGATTTTTCAAGTCTAAATTTGTCCCTCATGGGAATATTTTGGATACCAAGGAGAATAGAGGCTCCTTTGCATGAAAAAGCATCCTCAAAGGTCAGGCCATCATCCGGAGAGGTATGAGATGGAGAATCGGGGATGGCTCATTTATCCATGTCTACCATGATATTTGGTTATCAAGTGATAGGTTTGGTAAGGTGTTATCTCCCATTATAGACATCTCCCTTAATGCTGCAGTCTCTGTCCTTATCGATCATGAGTTTTGTTGTTGGAGAACTTTGGATATTGATAGGCTTTTTATACCCTCTAAGGCAACAGTCATTAAAGTCATTCCATTAAGTTTTTCTAGAAGGTCAAATACTGTTTTATGGCCAAGGAATTACAATGGGCTTTATGTAGTAAAATCTAGATATAAGCTTCTCTTAGAGAAGGAAGATTTGGAGGAAACTAGTGTGTCTCAGCATAATGCTATGAAGGTGGTGTGGAATGGTATTTGGAAATTTAGGGTACCAAAACCATATCCATACCCTCATCTGGTGTGCTGGAGTTGATGCACTACCAACTGTAAGGTTGAATTTAATCAACCATCTTGTTAGCTTTATTCTTTACCAAATTTGCTTGTATTTTAGTATTCAGTAACCCTGTATTTAGGTGGGAATCTTGTAATGGTAGTGAGTGAGAGAGTGTGAAGAAATGCTCAAGATTGTACAAAGAAATAGGGACTCGCGACTGGATCTCATGGGTGGCTCACGGCTTGCAAGTTGCTAGAAGTTGCACATGTGCCAAGCATGCTAGAAGATGAAGAGTCGCGCTAGCTATTGCACTACAAAACAAAAGTCCCAGGCTAGCCAGGCCGTTAGCTTGTGGCTTGAACTCGCGACTCAACCAAGTCGCGAGGCCAAGCTGCCAACTTGCCCTGTTTGGGAAAAACTGACGTTTCACATTCCATTCTCACCTTAGTATAAATACCCCTCATTATCATAAAATGTAGAGAGCTTCTAGAGAGAATTTTGAGAGAGAAACCCTAGAGAAAACAAGATTGCCTCATCCACAATCTTCACCTAAGAGACTCTTCAAATTCCTCTACCCTCTTCCTCTCCATTGATACATCATTGAGAGGTTCTTGACCAAATCCTTTTCTCACCATACCCACGTCTGTGAGAAGATTCTTTTGGTGCTAAGGGAAGCAGTTTGGAAGGGATCAATGACTATTGGTTGATGCTATGGCTTATAGCAGAATCCGGCAAACTAGAAAAGAAACAGGTTCGATGTAACCTCATTGGAGCAGGAAGCTTAGAGGGCTTAGATACCTGGGTAGATTAGGCTTGAAGGGTCTATTGCTGTTCATGTATCCCAACTATATTTTTTAGTAGATTATTGACCGCTTGGAGGGCGGCGAAAAGGTTTTACGCCGAAGGCTTCGGTTTCCTCTTCGATAACACATCACGTGTTGTCCTTGTGTTTGCATCTCTCTGTTAGGTTTAGTGCCCTTAAATCTTATTGTATAATGCTATGTATGATATTAATTGTGACATTATGTATGACTTAATATTGTGTTTAATAAAATTGTTTTATTATTATCTGAAATAATGGTAACATGAATGTTCGGACATTATCACATAGTCCATGAGATGCATAGTATGTGATTTATGTGATTTTGTCATAGAAGATATAAGTCACAAGTTCTTTGTAAACTTAGCACTATAGTTCGTAGTCGGTGATGAAATTGGGCATTTCATTTGCGAAGACTATAACATATCAACTACGATGATTTGTCTTGATCATGGAAGTGGAGACTTCTAGTTAATGTGCTGATATGTTTTAAGAGTTAAGACATATTGAACTGGACCGCTGTGAGATTTATTATTCTCCTAAGGACTGTCAAATAAATAATAAATCTCACTACTTATATTTGCATGAACTTGTAATCCTGAGAGAATAATGGACTTGATCATGAAGTGTAGGTTGTTTTGATACATTAGGAGTGAGATCTAAGTAACGGTCAAAATCTCAGTATGTTGGGCAGCCACATTTAGTGTTGATGAAACATATATTCTTAAGATGTAATTCATAGTCTCTTAACGGAGATATAAAATATTCCCTTGAGATAAGTTTAATGAGTTTGTTATTCAGAGAGTTAGGCCTAACCACTTTGATAAGAAATTACTAAAGTATATATTTATGAAATTGGATTTCATAAATATATGATGAGTAAGTTAAAAGGATTAAACCGGGTACTCAAGGATTAAGATGTAGTAATCTACAAAGTGGTAGTCCACATTTATGACTTTGTATTACTACGAATATTTTATGAAGGGGTTTGCATGTACAATAAAGTCTTGGGATATAATTTATAAATAAGGCCTAGAGTAGAACTATATTTATATAGTGGTATTAAATATAGTTAATGGTAACTTTGGATTTGTTAAAAGTTGACAGAAAAACCCAAGGCCTATTGGAGCTAGTATCTTATTGGTCCCTTTTGGTCCCACTACAAGCCACACACTTAAGTCCAATTGGAAAGGCCCAAAAGGCCAGCCCAATTAGATGATTGGTTAGATACAAAAGGAAAAACGTTCAGAATTTTGAGAGAGAGAAAAACATCATTGTAATGGTGTGTATGAGAGTGTAAGTCACTCATTAATTCTCCTTTTGTAACCAATTGAGAGTTTACACTTCTTAGGCGTTAGTGGAATTGGAGTGAAGATTAAAAGTATTCCCAAGTGCTTCAATCTTTATTTTGAAATTCATCGCTTCAAGGTATTATAATTTAAAATATATATATATATATATATATATATATATGTCCAACCCAACCCAACCCATGTGGATCGAGTTGGGTTGAGTTGGACCCCATGATGGGTTGGATTTTTTTTAACCCACCATGATAGATTGGGTTGAAAAAACCCCTCAACTTGATCCAATCTGACCCATGCACACCCGCAATACGTTACATAGAGATAGAAGACAAAAACAAATGAAGAAAAAAACAATGATTGATGAAGACATGTAACATAACTAATATAACGTTAAAGACCAATAGAATAATATTCTTGGTTATAAAATGTGAAGATAACTACATTCCAAAATACAATAGTGCATTTACATGAATAGAAAGTATCTACAAGAAAGAAGAAGAAAAAAACATAATTTAAACATATAATTTTATTATATATAATTAATTTATGGTGTCACCAATTAGACCACCAATTGGACCAAAAGAAACCAAAACCTACTCCATTTTTCAGTTCCTTATCTTTATTTACTTCGGTTTTTAAAATCATGGTTTAAATACTAAAGGTGTTCATTCTCAACACAACAAAAAAAAAAAAAAAAAAACTAAATGTGTTAACAAAGAATTCCAAAATTCAAAATGGACAACCTTCTCTCTCTCTCTCTCTCTCCACATAGGCTAAGACAGTAACATACTTTGAACAAGGGTTGTCAAGATTTGACTCCCAGGTGGGGGCGGAGCATGCTTCTGTTTGATAAATCTCTTGAAAATAGGAGTAAAACTTTTTTAAGAATGTTGAAGATTTGATATTGACTGCATGCATTTTGTACAATGAAAAATTGGAGTAGGAAACCAAAAAGTTTATATATACACACTTTCTCACACACGTTACCACAACTTAATCAACTTATGTATGTATTAAGGGGTGATTGAATTGTTTTTCACCTAAGTATTATTGTAAGTGATGTAATCTAACTTGAGCAAAGTGTGTGTAGTAAAATGAGTATCCTTATCAGAAGAGTTGTTAGGAAACGGTAGCGTTAATTGTGGACTTCACTTTATTGGAAAGGATAGAACAAGTCATGACTCATGAGTGTTCCATCTTCAATCTTCACGCACGTACGTACGCATGAAGTCATGAATTTGAATTATTGTCCTAATATATTGTTGTTATTTTTGACCTTTAGGCCATGCTTTCAGAATCAAAATCTTGTTATAAAATGTGTGCGTCATCACAAACCAAAACTACCAGCTAATGATGCTCTAATTAAAACACAGTTCCTAGATTTGGATTTAAAACCTTTTGCCTCTATTCCGGTTTAGCATCTACAGGTTTGGAAATCAATCAAATCAAGTTTAAATGTTTGACGGCATTGGTTTTGGTTGTACCTATTTTGACCAATAATTCCTTCAAGGAAAGGACCAATTATACTTCCCATGTTCTCTGTCTGTACTACCGCATCCCCCTTTCTACCACCGAGTCTCTTTCATATTGTTCATAAAAATTGTGATTTGCGTGTACTCTTAAAGGACGGAACTAAGTTGACCCCCAAATTTTTGAAAATTTCATTTAAGCTCCTTAAAAACTTAACTAATTAAAATTTGTTCTTATAGGATTCCGCCAAGAAAAAATTATGAACTCCTTCCTCTCAAAAGGAGAAAAAGGAAAATTAATGTTCTCAAGATGATGCCACGTCATTTTTATTATGTCATGTGACATCATTTTATTGAGTTAACTAAATACACATGACAAGTTTATGTGACATTTAATGGAAAATATGGATAGATGTGATGATGATGTAAACAGAATATAACTTGAGGAAGTAAAATACAAATTCTGAAACTTTAAAATATAAAATCCAAAGATACTAAAATTTCAGGGACGTAGTTTGCACTTTAACTAAAAAAATTTATACAGCACTTTAGAAAGATTATTTGATTTTTTTTTTTTTTTTTTTGTTAAAGATATATTAAGTCCAATAGTACAGGTTCAAGCCCAATCTTATTTAATGTGCAAGCCAAGTATTATACTTGTACAACAAGTCTATTAATCATAGTTAAATATAGTTAGTTTAGCATTTAGCCTCATATATGTACCCATATTGGGTTCATTGGAATATAGGATTTGTACTATGGTTTGCACACTAAGTAAGATTAGGCTTAGGCCTATGCTATTGGGCTTAATATATCTTTAACAATTTTAAGGAATTTTTATAAGAAAAATGAAACTTGCCCTAAACGAGCTTGATTGCAAAATGTAGTATAATGATAGGATAATAAACAATGAAAAAATAAATTGGAGGTTACAGAGAGCAGAAGAGGAAACGTAGAAGAGAATAAGAAAGAACGCAAGAAAATCACATGATTTAGACTAACAACCTATGTCTACGAAAACAAACTTTTGAGGGCTACACATCTTATCTATGAGCAAAATACAAATCTTATATTACAATGAAGGCGAAACCTTAGACTAACCATATATTGACCATGTTTAATAGACTTATAGTACAAATATAATTTTAGGACAAAATTTAGTTACAAAATTGGTTGTAGCCTAAGCCTACAACCTGACTCGATAACTTTTTATTGGAGGTGAATTTTGACAAATCTACCATTGGATTACATCTTCTTCTTATATCCTCCATGCTTGCAAAAATTTTAAAAAATTAAAAATCAATAACTATGTCATCAATAAATTGTTTAAATTGCAAATTTTTGTAGTTTAAAAGTATGCATAAAAAAAAACTTATAGATCATATAGTAAATAATATTCGATTGACACAAAATTTGACATGTTTATTAAAATCATAAAGGACATGCAATTCAACAGTTAGATTTTTAAAATATATTGTAATATTTATTTTATTGATAGTAAGGTTGTAGCTAAACTTTGTCCTAATTTTTATCACATCAAGTAGAATTGGGCTTCTTCTAAATTTTTTATTAAAAAAAATTAGAATTGGGCTTTATATATCTTTAACAAACCGTATTAAAACTTAAGGCCAAGAATGATTTGATAATGGTTAAAAATTTTCCAGTCAAAGTACGGCAGATATATTCTTAATAATAATGAGGATTTTGATATCCAAGTATCATGAGAAGATACCAGATTTATGTGACACCACATTTTGAACAAGATCAAGTCTTTGAATTTGAAATTCTGCATGAAATTTAATTACAATGATGTCAAACATTAAAATGTAGAGTTGCTTGAGAAGACAGATGTTGGGATAAAAATTGTTAGAAATTCTTGAAAATCTTATGAGACTCAAGTTGAAGGTGAACAAATAACCCACAAGTTCTTATATTGGATCCCATTGATTTTCCCGAGTCCCGACATCAAATCAAAGCATCGGTATGCAATGACTTCATTAATTAGGGATGAAAATTTAATTTGACTTTTTATTCTTAAATTGATTAACCTCATAAATCAGTTAAAGTTCGCTATAAAGAATTTTCTAGTCCTCTAATTCTGGGAAATAAGTTTTATAACATTTCACTAAGTGCAAATTGCTTTAATCATCGATTCATTTGGTTAGAAAATTTTAGTTTAAAATTGAAAATACGAGTTTTTTTTTTTTTTTTTTTAAGTGAAGCTCAACCTATAAATTGTTTTGAGAGTAATTCATGATTATCAAATCACTTTAGTTACTACATTGGTAATTTTCTATTGTAGGACTGAGATAATAAGATGCAATATCTAATATATTATATACACTGGGTGCAAGTGAATATAATGACATAATTTTTTTTTTTTTTTTAATATTGTTGTGAGACAGTTATTTTTTCCTTTCATATCTAAGCATTATGTTAAACTAAAACAAGATCTAACCCCTTGACGCTATTCAATCTACATAAGCAGAAAATATATATAGCATCCAGCCATCCACATATTGACTAATGAAAAGCATGCATAATAGCAAATTATTATTGTTTTCGACTTGTTAAGAATCAAGCATGTTGATCCTGTCATCTATGACATACCTGCATGTTTTGATTCTGTCATATTCACTTCTGGCTTCAACGTCTTTCCTAATGCAATATAATTGCTTCATGAGGTAACCTGTTATTCTAGAAGTCCACAGTTGACATCGCTGTACTAGATGTGGTCATGTAGAAACATGATAATGGAACTCGAGTCAGTTTCAGCACTCCGAATACTTTGAGTCTACACTACAACATACCATATTTGTTAATTTCAAGATCATTTTAAGTCCGAGCTCTGCACGAGAAACAAAGAAAACAAACCTAAGGCTAAGCCATTTGGAAAAGTTTATCTAGCACACAGAATTCTTGGACTGGCTACTAGATATTTTTCTTTCATTTACTTTTTGTCCTTTTTTATTTTTTATTTTTTTGATTGGTAAATAGATGGAGAGAGATAAAAGAGAGATAAACTTTAAACTACATATATGTAATACCATAAAAAAATATTATTACTATTGGGTTATCACTTAAATCTTGTTTTTTTGTCTTTTATTCAATTCACTATATACACTTTTTTTTTAAGATATTCATATTCTAATTGTGAAACTGATATTGTGTATAGATGATATACAAATAAGGCCTTACGTTTTGTTCTTCCACCTTTACCCGCTTTTGTTTTTTACTGTGTGTTTGGAAAGCTGCTTCTCATCCAAACGCACTTACCTTGGTAAAATTCTCTCTTTTGAGGCAATTTTGAATCAAAAAAAAAATCTTTCACATTAGTTTACATCCACAAATCCACTATTTCACACACATAATAGTGGATGTGAAAAAACAAACATGAAATAGTGGATGTGTGAGAATCAAAACTCTTTCAAGTCTATACCATTAACATAAAGTTAAATAACATCCTCAAGAATGCTTCAAGAATAAAAGCAACACATAGCCTCAAAACTTACTCGAAGCACAAAGTTAACGTTAAACAAACAATAAAAATTGAAAAAAATTAATAAAGAAATAGACTAAAATATGATAGAGCTAATTACCTATATAAACCAATGGCATAAGTTTGTAATTTGTCCATAAAATGCAAAATTTGTGAATGTAAACAAAAAATTAATGATTTCATTTTACTTTAAATTTTAGTTGTCAAATTTAGTTATTGAAACTTGGTGACATTTTCCATTGACCTGGCATTTCGAATGAATTGACCGGTTAGAGAAGTTCTCAGAGAAGTCATCTCGTGCCTTCTTATCACGAAATCGAATAGAATTAGGGGGAATAGAAATAGAAGAAGAACCACGATGAATCGGGCTTTTAGACGGAACAGACTTTTTAGGTCCATAATAAGGAGACTAAATGAGAGACAAAGAGAGAAGAAAGAAACAGAGTCACAGCAAAAGGAAGGTACTGGAAAGGAAAGAAAGGAAACATACAATGCATGATAATGCATGAACATGTTACGTGCTAAGGAAAAATGCATCATGGTTAGAAACCCAATCAAACCTAACAGCACTCAAAATGTATAGATAGTCACACAATCCTAGAATGCATAAAACATTGTTATAATAAGCATAGAATGCAATGCATGAGCATGTGTGATCAAATTAACAAAACCCAACCCAAAAAATTTGACAAAACCCCAAAAACCCCAAAATTTTTCCAAAACTAAAACTAGGTCACAAAAATGTATGAAATGCATGAAGAAAGGGAAAAAGAATAGATTTAGAGCACTTACTAAGTGATTGAGACAAGGAATAGACTGAAATCTTGATGGAAGGAGGGATTTTGGTGAAAAGAAGGTTTTATGGCAAAAAGAGAAGTGAGAGAGATCGAGATATTTGAAAAGGTGCAAAACTGGGTCAGATCTCAGAAGTATATATAGAAAATGCATCTTGATAGATCGAGGAGGTATTGAGAACAAAATCTCGATAGATCGAGAGGTATCGAGGAGGAGTCGATGGCAAAAGATCTTGATAGATTGAGGAAGGTATTGAAAAGCTATTGAGCAAACAAAGACCCCAAAGAATTTGGCTCGTTAGATCAGGCTATCTATTGAGAGGTATTGAGAAGAAACCCAAAAATCTCAATAGAAGAGGCTTGTATCGAAGATGTGTCGAGAAGGTATCGAGGAGGTATCGAGCTATTTTTTGAGAGTCCTTTAGAACAAGTTTCAAGGAGGAGAAACAACACATGATGAATGCAACTAAGATAACCATCAAAGCAAGCATTCAAAGAGCATGTTTAAATATAAAAACACAACCCTAACTCTAGATGCAAAGCATTCCTAGATCAAAACACACTAAACAAATCTAACCAAATTTTGTTTCAAAACAAGTTTAGACAGTTTAGAGAGCATATACTATCACATGTATTTCTTGCGATGGCCAAATCACATTGTACTTGTACAATAGTATTAAAAGTAGCAAAGAGTATTTGTGTTGTGTGTGAAACTTTTGCAAGAGAGCTTAAGAACATCATTTTATGAAAAGTAACAATATAGGAGGATCAAATACATTCACACACAATCATAACTATTTGATGGAGACTATCATCTTCCAGGTACATCATATAACTCTTACATCTCATAGAAATAAACTTGTAACCATATTAAAAGTATTTTGATTCTTTTTGCTTTTCATGTTCTTTGCATATTTTTTTTCTTTTCTTTTAAGCATATCATGCATGTGCATATAAGAAAGAAAAGAAAATACCCAATTATGTAAGGTTGAACATTCTTATTTTGCTATGCAAGTGCTACACCTTATTGAGCATGACTTTTATGAGTTGCACACAAATGTTTTATAATTGACGAGTTTTAGTGGTGATATGGTTTTTTATGTCTTTCCCTTAGGATTTTCTAGTTCTTCCCGTCAAAAAGAGTGATTTAAGATATGAAAGATAAGAGATCAACCAAATCACAAAAAACGAGCCACAAAGTTCACATTGCTTAGTTGTGCACGAAGATGCTCATCTAAGCTACAAGAGATACAAAGTTGGGAAACTTTGTTTCAAAAGCCATTCAAGGTACACAAGTACCAATATACACAAATACACATTGTTTTTGTATTTTTCTGATTTTTCTCTTTTTTTTAATACTAAAAAAAAAAAAATACCTAAAAACAAAGCAAAAACAAACAAAGCATCAAAACTAGACTGACTCAAACCACAACACAAACCATGCAGGAGATCAGAAAGGAGAAGAAGTCACTTAGAATTTTTTTTTTTCCTTCCAGAGGGGAGACCTAGATGGAGATCCTTTCTTTTTCATGAACTTTTGTCCAGATGGAGAAGGAGAAGAGTGAACCCATTGAAGTTTAAAAGAAGTATGACTGCTTTAAGAAGTTCTCCAAGAGGGGCTAAAGAGAGTTGGAGTTGATTTTGGTTCCCCAGATATCACACACTATTGCTTTGTTGAGTGTGCCCAGATGCTTCACAGTAGTGACAAAAATTAGGCTTCTTTGTTTAAGACTTCTTGTTGGTGGAGCAATGATTTTTCTGCTTAGTCTCTTTCAAACTAACCTTAGGGGGTGCTCTTAGAATGGATTTTCCCTTATTACTTTTATCCTCACTCACATTTTTAGTTTTAAGATTAGTTAACTTAAAGTTATCATTATTAGCAGGTGGAACAAAAATAAACTCTATTTAAAGTATTAGAAGAGGTACTACAAGAGGAGAGAGAGTGATCATACCCGAGACCTATTCTGTCAGATGTAGACTTCTGAACATTTAGCATTTTATCCAGTTTGGCACGTGAAGTCCTTTCCAGTTGTGCTCTAACTTGAAATAGTTCAACATCCAGTTTCTTGGCCTTTTCAACAAGAAAGTTGTTCTCAAACCTCAGTGCTCCAATGGTCTGATTAGCTTCATCAATCTTGGTGGGGAGTTCCTCATGTTCTAACTCCACTTCACTGAGCTTTCTCATGGTCAACCTGTAGAGCTTCTCATACTTCTTAGAGACCTTGTACAGCTTACTATAGGTAGTATGGATGTCATCTTGATGATCCATCTTCTCAAACTTTAATTCCATCAGCTCTTCTTCCTCATTAATTATGTCTACTACTTCTTTTGTAGACTCAACAGTAGCTGTAAAAGCACTTACTATCCCTTCTTGGTCACTTTCATTGGAATCTACTTCTGGTTCTGAATCACTTAAGGTAGCTGCTAGGGCTTGCTTTTGCCAATGGATTTGAGATATATGGGACACTCTTGCTTCATGAGTCCAAATCTATGCCACCCATAGCAATTTGGTCCAACTGGAACACTGTTGCCTTGACTAGCATCCTTGGATTCTCTCTTGCCTTTGTCTTGGGACTTAAATTGAGAGAAGGTAGACTATTTACGATCCTTATCACCAACATTGACATTCGCATTTTTGACGAACTTCTTGAATTGTCTAGTGATATATGATTTCAATTTGGTATCCTCATCATCGGGTGACTCGTCATTGTCATCATTCTTGGTCTTCAAGGCCATGTTCTTGCCTTTGCCACCCTTGCCAACTTTTGCTAACCCTAGTTCAAAGGTTTGCAGGTCCCCAATCAGTTCTATCAAAGGAATAGAGTCAAGATCCTTTGATTCTTCAATGATAGCGATCTTGGCATGGAATCTCTCTAGAAAAGATCTGAGGATCTTCCTAACAATCTTGGGCTCCGGAATTCGTTCTCCAAGATTGAAGGTTGAATTCACAATGTCCTTGAGCTTGGCATAGAATTCATCGAATGACTCGCCCTTATCGATCCTTATTTCCTCAAAACTGTTAGTGAGCCTTTAGAGCTTAGAGTTTGTAACAGCTTTTGTGCCCTCGTATGGTATTCTTAAGAATAGTCCAAGCTTTCTTGGCATTGTCAGTGGAAGAGATCTTCTTGAATTCTTCATTTGTCACAACACTAAATAGAGCATTCAGTTCTGTACTATTAAAGTTGGCTACTTTGATCTTGGCATCATCCCACGCTGCAGGTGGCTCTTCAGGTTTCTTCCAACCTACTTCAATTGCCAGTCATACTTTCTCATCTAAGGACTGCAAAAAAGCTTTCATGCGTACTTTCGAGTATGCACAGTTAAAACCATCAAATAAAGGAGGAATGATCAAGGATTGCCCACAATCCATAACAAAAAGGGTCAATGGATTACACAACAAAGATTAAAACCCAACCAGAGTGTGCCTGCTCTGATACCACTTGTTGGGTCAAGATAGCTTGACCTCGGTTAATTAATTCTATTACCCAAGTTGATCAATTAAGTTCAATTGCATGAAAAATGTGAATGCACCAACAAATCACCAAAAATACTAAGTGTAGCAGAAAATAAATTGGATATGGTGATTCGTTGACAAATAGGGAAAACTTCGCAAGGAAAAAACCCTATCGGGTGATTTTATGGTCACCACTCCCAAGAATCCACTAATCAACAATCAAGCGATTACAAGTATAAGGAATCTTACCAACTACATTGGCCTATCCCGAAATACCAACCTACAGTTGAACCTTTGCTCCAATTCCCAATTGATCTTGATCTTGTAGTAGCATTCTTTCCCTTTGACACACAAACCTCCAATTTGTGACTAACCATTTGCATGGATCCCAATATTTGACTAACTCCAGCAACTTGAACAGATGTTGTTGGCTACAAAGTTCTTCACTTCATCAACAATGAAGATCATGAAGCACTTGGTTACAAAACCCTATGGTGTATAAATGCAGTAGCTTCACATAGAAAAACTAAGTCTCTTGGTCTCTATATCTATATGTGACGGCTTTTTTAAATAAGCCTTTTATTTGCCTAGGGTTGTGAGAAAAGAAACCTTAAACAAATACTTAAGCCTAGGCTGAATTTCAAATCTGGAAAATTGAAAAATCATAAATCTTGAAAGATCGAGCTGCTGTTGAGCTATCTATTGAGCTTCACATTAAGTCTCGATAATAGACATCTGTCGAGCTATCTGTCAAGACCTAATGAATAGCTTTTCTTCACTTGTTTCTTGGACCAATCTTCATGTCTTTAATACTTGACTTAAACAACATCTTTCTTAAAGTACTAAACCCATCTTAGATCGACCCAATTACAAGTAAAGTGTATTTTGTTAGAGAATTAGCCAATTACAATAAAATATGACCCTAACATAAACAATTTAAAAAAAAAAAAAAATAGCAAAAGCTCAAAGATAACCTTTAGCTATTCCTGACAAAAAGGGGGAGAGCAGCACATAGAAAGGGGGAGATAGGCAGCATACTGAAAGGGGGAGTTATTATAGTTTTTATATACTCTTGTTTTTGTCTGATGTGTTTATTGTTATTTGCCTACTAGTTTTTATCTTGTGTTGATATGTTTTTTATACTTTTGGAAAACTTGTGGTTCACTGGTATAGTTATTTATTTCAGAAGTTTTTCAGTATATAATATGATGTTATTTAGCATATTTTACTATGTGATTTGTACCTGTTACCTTTGTAGGTTTTTAAGGTTTTTTGTTTAAGATTTGTACCCATGTTGCTTTTCCTAAGTTTTTAGGGTTTGTTTCTATGCATGCTTGTTGGCTTTTATGGTTTGTACCATGCTTATGTAGCCTGTATGCTTTGTTGCTTTGTACTTCAAGCTAAATGTTATGCATTTTCATTAAGTACTCTCACTCTTGTGCCCTTGTAGGATTTTATTCCAAGATGCATATATTTCATGTATTGTGCATTGGTTGAGTGTTGGTCATTCAAGTGATTTGCTTTCTGCTTATCAGCTTGAATGTCCTGATGTTCTTTCCAAGTGAGAATGAACATTGTGATCACTTTCTTACAATGATTTCTTGTTTGGTCAAGCCATTGTTTATTACTTTATTCCATTTTTGCTTGATAGCATTGTGCTTGTTCCATATGCATTACAAGTTTTCTGCATATAATGATCTTATTGTGTTATTGTGTTTCAAGAGATGTTTTGGTTTATGGTTCAAGAGTTTCATAGAGTCTAAAGTTAGGTGTGAGTGAGTTTTTCAACTGTTCCCAACTCACACATTAAGTTTAGAGTTTGTTTTAGGGTTTTGTCATGGAATAGCCAAATGGGGAGATTGTAAAGTTGAATTTAATCAACCATCTTGTTGTCTTTATTCTGTGCCAAATTTGCTTGTTATTTTAGTATTTAGTAACCTTATATTTAGGTGGGAATCTTTTAAGGGTAGTGAGTGAAAGAGTGTGAAGAAATGCTCAAGATTGTGCAAAAAAACAAGGACTCGCGACTGGATCTCGCAGGTGGCTCGTGGCTTGCAAGTCGCCAAAAGTTGGACACATGCCAAGCATGCCAGAAGCTGAAGAGTCGCGCCAGCTGTTGCACTACAGGACAAAAGTCTCAGGCTGACCAGGCCGTTAGCTTGTGGCTTGAACTCGCGACTCAACCAAGTCGCGAGGCCAAGCCGCCAACTTGCCCTTTTTGGGAAAAACTGACGTTTCACATTCCATTCTCACCCTAGTATAAATACCCCTCATTCTCACAAAATATAGAGAGCTTCCAAAGAGAATTTTGAGAGAGAATCCCTAGAGCAAACAAGATTGCCTCATCCACAATCTTCACCTAAGAGACTCTTCAAATTCCTCTACTCTCTTCCTCTCTATTGATACATCCTTGAGACGTTCTTGACCAAATCCTTTCCTCACTATACCCACGTTTGTGAGAAGGTTCTTTTGGTGCTAAGGAAAGCAGTTTAGAAGGGACAAATGACTATTGGTTGATGTTATGGTTTATAGCGGAATCCGGCAAGCTAGAAAAGAAAAAAGGTTCGGCGTAACCTCGTTGGAGTAGGAAACTTGGAGGGCTTAGGTACCTAGGTAGATTAGTCTTGGAGGGTCTATTGTTGTTCATGTATCTCAACTACATTTTCTAGTGGATTATTGACCGCTTGGAGGGCGGTGGAGAGGTTTTACGCCAAGGGCTTCAATTTCCTCTTCGATAACACATCGCGTGTTGTCCTTGTGTTTACATCTCTTCCCTTTATCTTTGCCTTATATTTTCTATTGTGGATGTGATTATATTTGGCTTAGATTGTTTATCAATTCTGTGTTTAGCTTATTATCATTTTTCGAACATACATTGTTTGATATAAAGCTTGAATTGGTATTTTATTGTTTGAGGGTCTAAACGTTCATAGTGTTTTTAACGCTTTTTGAACTTTAACCAACCAAAGCTAATTTGGTGAAGAAAAGGTTGTTGACTAATGCGATTTGCCACCACTATAATCTCAAGCCTGAAGACACGCTTCATGCTCCCTGGTCCTGTCCTTTGCTCTATGAAGTGTGGCAAGGTCATTTTTCATGCCTATAAGTTGCTTCGACAAGTTGTTCTTCTTTCCTTGCTCTTTTCCAGCTAGCACAACAAGATTCATCAACTGTGGATTTGTTTGCCCTGACCGTTTCTCTAATATGGATGCACATAATTAAAATTTGGGTTGGGGAAGTCACTCATTCACTGGATCAGATCAGTGATATGGCCAGTGTCTCTCTCTAGGAATTTCATCAACTTCGCCCCATCCACACCTAGATTCCAAGGACCGCAAGATCTATTCGATGGCGTCCTCCTGCTGGTTCAGTCAAGGTAAACTTTGATGGCACCTTGTTCGCTAAAGAAAACATAACTGGTCTCAGCATTATAGTCCGAAATGATCATGGATTAGTTATGGCTGCTTTATCACAACAAATTCCATTACCAGCATCAATTGAGATGGTGGAAGTGCTAGCAGGGCGTCAAGCGCTTTTCTTTGCTCAAGAGTTGGGTTTTGACAGTTTAGTGCTGGAAGGTGATTCTGAACTTGTTCTTTTTGCTATCAATGGTGACGGTATGCTCCTCTCTAAATTGGGGCATATTCTCCAGGACATTAAGCTTCTTAGTTCTTCACGAAGAAATGTCTCTTTCTGCCATGCAAGAAGACAAGGAAATTGTATTGCTCACAAACTAGCTAGGAAAGAAATTTTTAATCCTTTTCTTGATTGGCTAGAGGTTGTCCCTCCTAATATCTTTGATGTTTACAATTATGATTTAAGTTTGCTTGATTAATAATAACCCTAATCTTTAAGGGCTTTTTCTCAACAACAAAAAAAGTACATAAAAAGTTGGCAACTATATGATGCGAACTAGGAGTGTTCACCAAACCGCATAAACTGCAAAAACCGCACCAAAACCACCCATAAAATGGCATAACCACACTGTACCGCAAGTAACAATGCACCGCATCGCACTGCATGGTGCAGTGCAGTTTGCGTTTTTATAATAAGAAAGCCACACAAATCGTACTGCACTGCATCCTTTCTATATATTAATATATTTATTTTTTTCATATTAAATATATTATTAATCAATAGTTTAATAACACTAGTTTTCAAAAAAAAAAAAATTAATAACCCTTGCAAGTGTTGATTAGAAAAGCCAATCCAAAATAAAGAAAAACTAGTTCAATAGTTAACATTTGGCCCAAAACAAAGGGAAAAATCAGTTTTGGACTAGGCAGGAAAAGTCCAAAATTTGAAAAATATATTGGTTTCAAACCGCATCTTACACACCACACCGCACATGTAACCGCAAAAATGAGGTGCAATACAGTTATGGTTTTGCCTAAATCGCACTGCAAAGTGCGGTGTTAAAATTGCCCAAAACTACACCAAACCGCACCGCATCATACTGCTAACTCCCCTAATGCGAACATTTAAAAACAATACTTAATTTATTTAAGTCTCGCCATTATATGATTCAACATGAATAAAATGGAAAAGGAAAAAGACTTTAATCATTCATGGCGTAGTCACCTTCCATTGAAGTTTCAATTGGGATATAAAAGAAAAAAGAAAATTATTCCAACGTTTCAATAAATAGACAGAAAAGAGTTATATATGCCAATAATTCAGTTAAGCATATCTCTCAATCAATGTCAAATCTTATCATCCTAACTCCTAAGCCTAAATTATTTAATAAGATTATATTATAATTTGGAGTTCCATTGGCTCTACAAGTTGAAAATCACGTCAAAATCCGTCATGTGATGTAACCACAAAATTGTGAGCATTACCACTTTTAAGCCTAAAAATTCTATTTTCTATTCGTGTACTTGGGGAATCTCTAAGGATTTTCTTTTACTGCATTTAATCACAAATGTAGATTAATATGAAATTATCTCCTCAAGTTAGAACATGTGAATTTTAAGAAGGCAGACATTCAAGCCTAATAAGTCATTGGAACCCTAGTAACCTTTGCAGGCGCTTTGCTCTTTACACTGTACAAAGGTCACAGAAAACAAGACCCCACGGAAGTAGCAACACACCCAAAAATAGTTAACCCGGGCATCTTATGTCCTCATAGGTTGTGTGGTCTAGTCTGTTTTCTACATATTACATGTAAGCTTAACTATCCTGCTGAAAAATCTTTACCTGAAATGTTCTTTTGAAAAGAAAACATCAATGAGGAATATTCTTTTGGAGGAGATTATGGATGGAGCAATTTGAAAATTCTCTAAGTTAGACTAGCTAGCTGGAGAATATAACTTAAGTTTAATGTATACGTGTATGATAGTCCATAACAGTGAAGAAATACCTAGCACAGCTGTCTCTCTCCTCCTTGATATATTTTATGACTTTATGGGCGCAATGCAAATTGCAAGAAAGTATTTTGGTAACATGTGTGGGACACACTCCATTAAGAGAGGTAGGGCTGTCCACGAGTTAGGTCGGATCGGATTTGGAGCTGACCAGTACTCGACCCGATTGATTTGAGTGTCTAAAAATTGGACCTATACTCGACCAAACATATGAGTTAGACCCAGTGTTTCAAGTGGTCGGTTGGGTGAGTCAGAATCGTCAGTTTGGCGGGTCTTGGTTACAGATTAGGCAAAAAAATGAATCAAACAAATTATCAATAAAATACAAATCAAATAAACAAAATAAAAAGTGTTATGGTTACAATTTTTTAAAGTTTAGGTTTTAGTTTTTTAAGTTAATGTTTTGAGTTTGATAAGTGAAAACTCAAATTTATGAACAAAAAAATCAAATCAATAACTATAAATCTTTGAGTTTTAAGTGATTTAATAGAATAATAAACTCATATCTCAAAATAGAGAAAAAGAAATATGAGAAAGGAAGAAAATATACTAAGACTCAACTCATTTAAACGCGGTGTGTGGAAAGAAAGTGAGGTAGCAACGTGGTGGTGATGACAAGGTAGCTGGAGATGAGTGTGAAGACTGGACAGAGAGCTTGAAAAGTGAAAAATAAAAACTATAGAGAGGAAGAGCTTGTAAAAGAAACATGCTACAGCCAGAAGCAAATGATACAGGTCAAAACAAGCATGAAGAGATGCATGAGCAAATGTCCCTAAACATCGAAAGTATTAATGCATGGACATGTTAAAAAGCTTATGCATGAGTACCCCTTTTCACCCACACGGCACGTGCGTTTGGGGTGATATCCCTAGAGGATTGGATACGAGATTTAGGACTTTCAAACCGTCTAGTAAAGCTCTCCGAGCAGGTGGTGAAGGCACTAATTACTTTCATCATGTCCATCACGCCGGAATCACCATTTTGACCTCTTGATGCTCACCAGCCCAATTCCTTTTGTCATTTTTAGGCCTTTTTGACCTCTGAACACTTGCATTCTTCAATGCCTTCAGCTTATGGCAATTTGGTCTTGTGTGTCCTTGAAGTCCACAAAAATGACAAAAATGTTGAATTCTCGAACCTCTTTGTAAGTTTGGAGGTGATTTCCCTTGAACTTTAGGCTTGGCCACAGTTTGATTACGAGGCTTATTCAACACCCGTTGGTCAGCTACATTCTTGTTCCTTTCATCCTCTACTTTCCTAGGTGTAGAAGTAGCCAAAACCAGCTCTCTGGCTTTTACAAATTTCACATCTTTGGTGACACTGGTCGATGAGCTATTCCCTCTGGTATATCCCAACCGGAACTTGTCAGAGAAATGTTTTTGGATGAAATAACATCATCTAGCTTCTTTGAGGATACCCTTTCTATCTTAGCATTTGCTTGCACTACCTCTAGCTCAAGAAATCTGATTTTTGAATAAGCTTCAGTCAACTCACCATCCAGCATCTCTATCTCACACTTGGCATCTTTATAACGTACTAGAAGACTTTTATAGTCCTCCTCTGCCTTTTTCATCTTCTTCACAGCTGCCTTGGCCATCCTTGTATATTCTCCTGACTTTTCAAGTAGGGAATTGTAGTTTTCTTGAAGACTAGCTATGTTTTCATCTTCTTCAGTATCAGTTTCTTCAACAACTCCTATTGATTCTTCATCACTATGATCCCCAAGCTCTTTTACAGCAAGTTCAAGTCCTCCGAAGACTCATCATGGGTAATAGTCATAAAGGCAAAGTAGTTTCCTTCTCCATCACAACTCTCTTCAGAATCAGAATATGAAGAATCTGAATCACTAAGTGTTGTGGCATACGCCTTGCCCTTTCCTCTTAGATAGTTGGGGCATTCCTTCTTGAGATGTCCACGGCCATTGCATTCATAACACACAATACCTTAAGGAGACTGGGAATCTCTTCCATCTTTCTTCTTAAACTCCTTCCTATCACCTTTGGAGGATGAGAACTTCCTTCTGCTGAATGGTTTCTCATTGTTCTTCATCTTCAGAAATTTTTGGAAGTCTTTGCAAGAAATGCTACATCATTTTCCATTCTATCTTTTTCGGAGGAATCATCCATTCTTTCGGTGATGGTTTTAAGAGCAAGAGATTTACTTGTCTTATGAGAAGGCAGTCCAAGCTAATACATTTGAAGAGACCTAATGAGCTCTTGGATTATAATTTCATCCAAATCTTTACTTTCCTCTGTAGCTGTGACTTTCGCTTGAAAGCTCTCCGGTAGGGACTCTAAAATTTTTCTCACTACCTTAAGATCCTCAATCTCTCACCAAGATTGAGCTTTGCAATCACAATCTCGTTGAGCTTTCNTATCCTCAATCTTTTCACCAAGATTGAGCTTTGCAATCATAATTTCGTTGAGCTTTCCATAGAAAGAATCAAAGGACTCATCATCTCCCATCTTAAGCTCTTCGAATTTGGGGGTGAGCATCTGAAACTTTGTGTCCTTCACTTTCTTTGTTCCTTCATAAGTAGTCTCCAATATCTCCCAAGCTTCCTTGGTTATTGTCATGTGAGAGATTTTGTGAAACTCGTTTAGAGACACAGCATAAAATATAGCATTCAAAGCTTTACTGTTAGCTTTAGTTGCTGGAAGAGCTACTTTATCCCAAGTGGATTTAGCGGCCTCCAGTTTAGTCCTACATATTTCAACCGCATCCCAAACAGTATCATCAATGGAACACAAGAATGCCCTCATTCGGACTTTCCAAAAAGCATAATTACTACCATCAAAATATGGTGGAACATTTAAAGATTGAGATCGGTCCATCTCAAATGGGGTCAAGGAACATGCTTAGGAATTTAAACTACAGCGAGTGTACCCGCTTTGATACCAATTGAAAACTCGAAAATGTGTTGAAAACACAAGAGCTATTTAGACCCCCAAATCAAAGTTACGGCTCAGTTGATTTTACACTAACTTAATACTAAGTGCGGAATAGTGTAAACATAAGCGTATAAGCAAAAGAACTACTCTAATCCATATTTAAAACAACACAGTAGTAAAAATGAAATGAACAAGAGTAGGGAAGAAAAATGCAAACATAGATAATACCGAGACGTGTTATCGAAGAGGAAACCGAAGAACTAGAAAAAAAATCTTTCTGCCGCCCTCCAAGCAGAGACCGATTCACTAGACAATTAGTTAGGATACATAGGTGAGCAAGAGATCCTCCAAGCCTAATCTACCCTCTGTACTTAAGCCCTCCAAGCTCCTACTCCAACAAAACTTCTCAGAACCGTGTCTTGTCTAATTCTTCAGATCCCGCAACAAGCTCCATGTTGCATCTGTCATTCTAGGCTTCTTCTAATGCTTCTCAGTAGCACCAAAACTCCACTTGACACTCTCAAAGGGTGTGGTAAGTGTTTAGGCTATCAACCTCTTAATGGTATAGAAATAAAGAGGTAGGAGATGAGGAAATTCCCAAAACAAATGTGTAGAGGATTGTGGGTATAATAATCTCTAACTCTCAAGGTGTTTGGCTAGGGGTTTCTCTCAAAAACTCTCCTTTTCATTTACGGGTAATGTGGGTATAAATAGTGTAAGCACAAAAAGTGTGTATTAGACTGGACAGGCTGCCAAAACAGAATGTCTCTTAGGTGTCTTGCGAGAAGGCCTTACCCGTGAGATACTCTCAGGACACAGTTATCTCCATCTGGCCTGACTCTTCACATTCAAGTCATGTGTGAGGCACATGCTTCTTTTTGCAGGATGCTTAGTTGTGATATACCTGCGAAAACTCTTCAGTCTTCATTTGCTTAAGTCTTCACACTATTCTCTCTATCACACAACCCTTACAATGAAATCCCACAATGAATACAAGGTACAAATGATTGAATAAAATTACAACTAAATTTGGCACGGAATATAAGCCAACAAAAACACAGAGCTGTAAATAACAACTTTACATTATAGAATAAACAACCCTTGTTTTCCTTTGAATATCCTAAAAACATGCATACTTTTTTTTTAGCTTCCAACTTATCAGACTTCCCTTTCAACACATGTGCTGCACATCCCCATATGTAGAGATATTTCATACTAGGCTTATGCCCACTTCACAATTCCTTAGGTGTATTAAGAATAGATTTTGGTGGAACTAAATTTAAAATATGCATTACAGTTTTTAGTGCATATCCCTATAAAGAAACTAGTAAAGTTGAATAACTCATCATAGACCTAACCATTTCTAAAAGAGTCTTATTCCTTCTCTTTACTACACCATTTTTATTGGGGGGTTCCAGGTGCAGTCAATTGGGATACAATCCCATTTTGAGTTAAGTAATCTTTGAAATTGCTGTGTTTTTACACCATAGGGTTTTGTGACTAAGGAGCTTCTTGATCTTCATTGTGTGATGAATTGAAGAACTTTGTAGCCAACATCCTTCTTAAGTTGGTGATTAAGTCGCATACTGGGATCCACATAATTGCTTAGTCATATACTGGGAGCCGTGCATTGAAAAGAAGAGATTGTCACTACAAAACAAGTCTAATTAGGTATTGGGGTAAGGGTTCAACTGTAGGTTGGTATAAGGTACTGAGATTCTTTTACTTGTAACTACTTCTTTTGATAATAGTAGATTCTCGAGAGTGGTAACCTTAAAATCACCCATGGGGTTTTTGCCGTGTAGGTTTCCATATTCGTAAACAAATCACCGTGTAAATTTATTTTTTGGTGCATACTTAGTTTAATTGGTGATTTGTTTGTGCTACCACGCATATTGTATGCTAATTTGATTAATTAATAAACTTGACTAATTAGTTAATTAATTACTCACAAGGGGTCAATACATTCTTGGCCTATCACCATTCATTCCATAAGATTTCATTCTATTTAAAGCGAGAGTCTTAGAGTGAGAAAGAGATAGAACCTTAACATCTCATCGTCATAGTTAGCATGCATGGCCATCATCAAAATTGTAACTTCTTCAACTAGTCTAAGATAATACTGTCTGTTCGGTATGTTTGATTAATAATACATATAACTTCCAAATATACATTTAATAGAGCTACTTTCTAAAATATTAATGCATTTCATTATACTAGTTATCTTCCAATTTTTCCTATAAAAAAAAAAAAAAAAAAAGTTATCTTCCGATTTAATTACTTGATGTTTAACAGCCTCTAGATTCCCATATAGAGTTACCAATCCTTTGGGTTACTATCTCATACAATTCAAATTTGATAGTTTCCAGCTTGTTTGGGAGGAAAGGAATGAATGAAATGGAAAGGACTGAAAATAGTAATTTTAGAATACGGAAAATTACAACTTTTTCACTTGTAGTTTAATTGAAATTTAAGTTGCCTACCTGTAGCATGAAATTTAGCACTTTACCCACCTACGGTTTGACTGAAATTTAAATTGCATACCTGTGGTTTGAAATCCAATGATACAAGTATTCCGCTGGATTCTTTTTTATATTTTATTTATATATATATATATATATATTTTGGAGGTGAGAGACATAACGGTGGAGCAAAATTACATATTTAACCCTGTTTTTAATAGAGGTGAGTTATGGAACTCTAATTGAGCTAATCTCAGATGGGTAAAGTGTTAAATTTCAAACCACAAGTAGGTGTAGATAGCACATTTTGTACCCCTTATGACTGGGGCCCCCGTTCTCCAATGATGGTAAAATTTTAAAGCCCAAGATTGGTTTAGGGTCCAATCAAATTAAAATTGTCTTCAGGAAGGGTTTTTTTATTTTTTTTATTTTTTTTAGCCCTGTTTTTAATAGAGGTGAGTTATGGAACTCTAATTGAGCTAATCTCAGATGGATAAATTGTTAAATTTCAAACCACAAGTAGGTGTAGACAGCACATTTTGTACCCCTTATGACTGGGGCCCCCGTTTTCCAATGATGGTAAAATTTTAAAGCAAAAGATTGGTTTAGTGTCCAATCAAATTAAAATTGTCTTTAGGAAGGTTTTTATTTTATATATATATATATATATATATATATAAATGGAAAATATAACTCTTTTATGATCTGGATAAAACTATTTTTGGTAAAATAAAGGCCACGAAAACCCTAGGGCATGTTTACGTAGACACGCGTATGCGTATGCATGCTCCAGAGCTGCGTATGAGTACGCATGCTTACACGGGCATGTGTATGCATGTTAAGGTTCCATAAACTATGAAAGACAAATTTTCTGCATTAAAGTTAAGGTTTGAAATGAATCCCACATTGTCTAGGAGCCGTTTCAAACCCCCATTTTCTCAATATAAAAAGGCATATATAGTACCTTTTCAAAACACATAAAATCCTAAGAGAAACTCTAAAATTCGTTAGAAATAGTGAATCAAAGATGAAGTTTTTCACAAAACATCCTCAAGTCAATTTTCTTCTTATTGAGACCCTTTTTGGTCATGATCTTCGAGTTTTAAAGTTTACTAATTTTTTTTTTTTTTTTTGTAAATAGATTTGACTAAGGAGAATAGTCAAAATCAAGCCAAAGAGCTTTTGTTTTTTATTTTTGAGGTATAAGTTTTAAACTTTCTTTTTCTTTTCTTTGCTTTTTCTTGTTTTAATCTTTTTGTTTCCTTGTTTTCTTGTTTATTTATGTTGTAATATGTCTGCTTAGCTTAGGTTTTCTTTGTTTTATCATTTAAAGCATGCTAGGTTGCTAGATTCTTTAGTTTTAAGTTTCTGCTCTATTTCTGTGTTTTGTTTCAAGGTTAGGGTTTGAGGTGTGTATATGTACGCATACTCAAAATATGCATAAGCATACAACTGGATTGCGTACACAGGCCCTATGTATGTGTATGCAACT
Organism: Quercus suber; assembly: GCF_002906115.3. NCBI lineage: Eukaryota > Viridiplantae > Streptophyta > Magnoliopsida > Fagales > Fagaceae > Quercus > Quercus suber. The sequence continues at coordinate 72,998 of NW_027069521.1, forward strand.
CAAGCCCAGAACCTTAATTCAACCTTTTCTGCTTTTGTTTCTTTATTTTGCTTATGCAATATGCTCCAATCTTGCCTTTTTTTATGCTTCCTAATTCTCTATTTCTCTGTTTATATGTTTTTTTTGCTTCACATGTTAGATTAGGGTTTTTCTTCAATGTTTTCTTTGTGTTGCCACGAACATGCATATGATATGAACATGCATTGATGCATATGTGTTGTGATGCAATGAAGTAATTAAGGTAAGCCACGCATTCACATGAACATGCATTTGCTTGGATACATGATCTCATTTTGCTTTGTTGGAAATGAATATGTAAGTTTATGTGTCATACCTCAAATATGACAACATGTTTGTTTGATTTGTTGCCATGACCATGTTTTTGCCCTTAGGAGTATGCAATGTCTTGATAGGAATATGCTAGGGTTTGTGATGTGACAATATGCATGATAAATGTATGCTAGGCTTGATATGAGTTGCCATGATAGATTTATGCTAGGGTTTTTGGAATGATTGATGCCATGTTGTATACTTGGATGTATGCTAGCATGTGTGTGAGTTTAAGATGCAATATTGAACATGCATTTGATGATATTAATGATGGAAATAAGTATGTACGCAGCGGAAAATGAACGGATCTACTTCATTCTCAATCTATAACATGCACTATGTAAATTTCAGAATTTGAGTATAAGAGAGCGTACCTTGAAGCGGTGAATTTCAAAACAAAGATCGAACCACTTGGGAATACTTTTAATCTTCACTTCAATTCTACTAACGCCCAAGAAGTGTTGACTCTCAAATGGTTATAAAAGAAGAATTAAAGAGTGACTTATACTCTCATACACACCATTTTTCAATGATGTTTTTTCACCCTATAAAAATTCTGTACCTTTTTCCTTTTGTATCTAACTAATTATCTAATTGGGCTGGCCTTTTGGGTCTTTCCAATTGGGCTTAAGCATGTGGCTTGGAGTGGGACCAAAAGAGACTAATAAGACACTAGCTCCAATGGGCCTTGTGCTTTTCTGTTAACTCTTGACAAGTCCAAAATTACCATTAACTATATTTAATACCACTATATAAATATAGTTGCACTCTAGGCCTTATCTATAAATTATATCCCAAGACTTTATTGTACATGCAAACCCTTTCACAAAATATTCGTAGTAATACAAAGTCATAAATGTAGACTGTCACTTTGTAGATTACTACATCTTAATCCTTAAGTACCCAATTTAATCATTTTAAGTTATTTATCATATATTTATGAAATCCAATTTCATAAATATATACTTTAGTAATTTCTTACCAAAGTGGTTAGGCCTAATTCTCTGAATAACAAACCCATTAAATTTATCTCAAGTGAATATTTTATATCTTCGTTAAGAGACTATGAATTCCATCTTGAGAATATATGTTCCATCAACACTAAATGTGGCTGCCCAACATACTGAGGTTTTGACTGTTACTTTAGATCTCACTTCTAATATATCAAAGCAACATATACTTCATGATCAAGTCCATTATTCTCTCAGGATTAAGAGTTCATGCAAATATAAATCGTGAGATTTATTATTCATTTGACAGTCCTTCGGAGAATAATAAATATCATAGCGGTCCAGCTCAATATGTCTTAACTCTTAAAACATATCAACACATCAACTAGAAGTCTCCACTTCTATGATCAAGACAAATCATCGTAGTTGATATGTTATAATCTTCACAGATGAAATGTTCAATTTCATCACCGACTACGAACTATAATTCTAAGTTTACAAAGAACTTGTGACTTATATCTTCTATGACTAAATCACATACTATGCGTCTAATGGACTATGTGATAATGTCTAAATATTCATGTTATCATTATTTTAGATAATAATAAAACAACTTTATTAAACACAATATTAAGTCATACATAATATCATACACAATGTCACACTTAATATCGTACATAACATTATACAATAGGATTTAAGGGTACTAATCCTAACAATTAAGATGTAAGATACAATAAGTGGAAGCTGACCCATAGGTCTAGTGGGGTTGGGTGCCTAACAACTTTCCATCCTAATACGTAAACTCTGAACCCATACTCTGGTAATAAGATCAATCCTTCCATGTAAGGGTGTCATATATATATGGTTCCTAGACCTAAACTAGGTGGTAACTCCATTTTCTTTTCTCCGCCCTGGTTCACTTAGCAGAGATTAACTACCCTATAAACTCGGAATGATGCGTTGCAAAAGTTAGAAGAATCCCGCTAGGTCGAGAATCTTGGTAAAAGTTAAAGATCATACCTAGAAGAGGAGAGGGTCTCTTGCAAAGAATGTTGCTTCCCCTCTATAAATAGCATCCAAACCATTGAGAGTCTCAGCCTGGATCATGCCTACGGGACTCCCCCTGTCTAGATTGAGGACCACTGAAAGCATCCTTTGGTTTACACGAAGTGTTTCATGCACCAAGATGTACCTTGCAAGAAGGCATAAGCAGAAGGCATTGATATAGTGAGAGCATTGTGCCCCAATCAAGGAAACGTTTTGCTGAGAAAAGTACGTGAAAACCATGCGGATATTCAACTTGTTAAGAATGCACCACATTTAAGCCATAGCAAGAGATATCCCTAAGAATTGCTGAGCTATGATAGGGAAATCCTCGTTAATAGTGGGAAGAATGAGAGTACTAATGTCGAGTTTGGTAGGATTAGTGCCCTTAAATCCTATTGTATGATGCTATGTATGATATTGAGTTTGACATTATGTATGACTTAATATTGTGTTTAATGAATTTGTTTTATTATTATCTGAAATAATGGTAACATGAATATTATAATATGAATACTTGGACATTATCATTTGGTCCATGAGATGCATAGTATGTGATTTATGTGAAAAGTCATAGAAGATATAAATCACAAATTCTTTGTAAACTCAGAATTATAGTTCGTAGTTGGTGATGAAATTGGGCATTTCATCTGTGAAGACTGTAACATATCAACCATGATGATTTGTCTTGATTATGGAAGTGGAGACTTCTAGTTGATGTGTTAATATGTTTTAAGAGTTAAGACATATTGAACTGGACCGCTGTGAGATTTATTATTTTCCTAATGACTGTCATATGAATAATAAATCTCACGACTTGTATTTGCATGTACTCTTAATCCTGAGAGAATAATGGACTTGGTCATGAGGTGTAGGTTGCTTTGATATATCAGGAGTGAGATCTATAGTAACAGTCAAAACCTTAATATGTTGGGCAGCCACATTTAGTGTTGATGGAACATGTATTCTCAAGATGGAATTTATAGTCTCTTAATGGAGATATAAAGTATTTCCTTGAGATAAGTTTAATAAGTTTGTTATTCAGAGAGTTAGGCCTAACCACTTTAGGAAGACTAAAGTATATATTTATGGAATTGGATTTCATAAATATATAATGAATAACATTAAAGGATTAAACCCGGTACTCAAGGATTAAGATGTAGTAATTTACAAAGTGGCAGTCTATATTAATGACTTTATATTACTACGAATATTTTATGAAGGAGTTGTATGTATAATAAAGTCTTGGGATATAATTTATAGATAAGACCTGGAGTGCAACTATATTTATATAGTGGTATTAAATATAGTTAATAGTAACTTTGGACTTGTCAAGAGTTGATAGAAATCAGACTTTTCAAATAAATTGATTTTCGATTGCTGGTTGATCGATCGAATCTGTTTTTCGATCAATCGAAAGTTAATCGAGTATCAATCGAACAAGTCAGAAGGTCAAGTTCGAATTTTTTAATTTTTTCAATCAATCGAGAGGCACATTCGATCGGTCGAAAGAAATAAAATTAGAAATTTTTGTCAGTGTTTTCACATGTAAAAGTACTAAGACTATGTGTAATTAGATTATGCATGTTTTATAATTAAAAACCTTTTCTTTAAAACATCTAGTGGAAGAGAGATACAAAGGTTGCATCTCACGGCCTCCATTGTCGGTTTAAAGTAGTGTGATTAAGCACCTCGCCTTGGCGTATATGCCTTGCTCCCTTCGGTGGGTGTTTGATTCATGGTACTACAAGTTAAACTTCTTAAAGATAGATGAAACGTGTTTAACATTGAGAACGACCACGCTTCCATGGAGTTACTTGGTGATTCACATTGACTCTAGGCAATGGTGTACACTAGACTAAGTGTAATGTTAACCTCCCTTCGGAGCTATGTCATTATTACTTAGAGGCTGAAGGGAAAACGTCAAATTATTTTTGTTTGGTAAGAGTTACTATGATGGCATTAATAATGAGAATGTTTCTCGCCTAATCATAGTGATTGGTATGACCTTGCTTCCGAGGAATATTAATTGCGGGATTGGGTTGTCGTTGCATATATTATATTATGGTTTTATTAAGGTTCCATACTATATGTTTATATGCTAAATAGATAATGTCCAGTTTATTGATTATATTCATGTTTATTGTTTTCAGATTTAGAACATGGCATCGTTTAGCCCACTTGTTACTATTCTTAATCAAAACAAATTGGCTGGATCCAACTATGTTGATTGGAAAAGAAATTTGGACATAATTCTTACTGCTGAAGAGCATAAGTATGTTCTTACTAAACCATGTCCCAGCTTTCCTTCATTAGATGCTCCTCTTGAGGAAAAACAATGATATGATCGTTGGCAGAAATCTAATGAGATGGTCAAGTGCTACATCCTAGCATCTATCTCAAATGTTCTACAGCATCAAATGCAGGATGTAGAACTAGCTTCAGACATCATGCTAAGTCTGAAGGAGATGTTTGGTGAGCAAGGCCGTTCT
>NW_027069521.1:79141-183652 GCF_002906115.3 Quercus suber
GAATAGGACTCTTTTAAAATGGTTCGTCATGATGAGTTACTCAACTTTACCAATTTCTTTTTGGGGTTATGCTTTAAATACAACAATACATCTTTTGAATTTAGTCCTATCAAAATCTGTTCCCAAAACACCCATGGAATTGTGGAGTGGCGTAGGCCTAGTATGAAATATCTCCACATTTGGGGCTGTCCTGCACATGTGTTAAAAGGGAAGCCTGATAAAATGGAACCAAAATCAAAAGTGTGTTTGCTTGTAAGTTATCCAAAAGAAACTAGGGGTTATTTATTCTATAGTCGTAAAGATAACAAAGTTTTTGTTAGTACAAATGCTAAATTCTTGGAAAATGACTATATGAATAATTTTACTCCTAGAAGTAGAGTTGTGTTGGCTAAAATGAATGAACTTGTAAATGAACAACCAATGGATGAAACTAGGAATGATGTGGCTGTATTAGATACACCACAAGATACACCACAAGATACTACTCATGACATGTCTAGTACACAGGTGCTCGTCGTAGTGGGAGAATTGTTCGGCCTCTTATAAGATTCATAGGTTTAGGAGAAACTTATGAAGCTATCTCATAAGAGGTTGAATCGGATCCCTACACCTATGAAGGGGCAATGAATGATATAGGTGCACATCATTGGGTCCAAGCTATGAAATCTGAATTAGATTCCATGTATTCCAATCAAGTTTGGGATCTTGTAGAGGCACCTAACGACATTAATCCTATTGGTTGCAAATGAGTTTACAAGAGGAAGAGAGGGATAGATGGAAAGTTGAAACCTTTAAAGCAAAGCTAGTGGCGAAAGGGTATACACAAAAAGAAGGTATTAATTATGATGAAACCTTTTCTCTAGTAGCAATGCTTAATCTATCAGAATTCTCTTATCCATTGCTACTCATTATGATTTTGAGATTTGGCAAATGGGTGTCAAGACTGCATTTCTCAATGGCAATCTTGAAGAGGAAATCTATATGTTGCAACTGAAAGGTTTCATAACTAAGAACCAAGAGCATATGGTATTTAGTTTGTAGTCGGTGAGAAATTGCATTTCATCTGGAAGATATAACATATCAACTAGATGATTTGTCTTGATCATGGAAGTGAGACTTCTAGTTGATGTGTTGATATGTTTTAAGAGTTAAAACATATTGACGGACCGCTATGAATATATTATTCTTCTAAGACTGTCAAATGAATAATAAATCTCACGATTATATTTCATAAACTTTTAATCCTAAGAGAATAATGGACTGATCATGAAGTTAGGTTCTTTGATATATTAGAGTGAGATCTAAAGTAACGGTCAAAACCTCAGTATGTTGGGAAGCCACATTTAGGTTGATGGAACATATATTCTCAAAATGAATTCATAGTCTCTTAACGAGATAAAAATATTCCTTGAGATAATTTAATGGGTTTGTTATTAGAATGTTAGGCCTAACACTTTGTAAGAATTACTAAAGTATATATTTATGAAATTGGATTTCATAAATATATGATAATAACTTAAAGGATTAAAGGTACTAAGATTAAGATGTAGTAATTTACAAAGTAGAGTCTACATTTATGACTTTATATTATTACGAATATTTTTGAAGGGTTATTGTACAATAAATCTTGGGATATAATTTATAGATAAGGCCTAGAGTGCAATTATATTTATATAGTGGATATAAATATATAATGGTAACTTTGGACTTTCAAAGTTGACAGAAAAGCAAGGCCCATTGGAGCTAGTGTCTTATTGTTCCTTTTGGTCCACTCCAAGCCATGACTAAAGCCCAATTGGAAAGCAAAAGGCAAGCCCAATTAGATAATGTTAGATACAGGAAAAAAATAGCAGAATTTTTATAGGGTGAAAACATCATGTGAGTGTATGAGAGTATAAGTCACTCTTTAATTCTCTCTTTATAACTATTGAGAGACACACTTTTTGGGTTAGTGAATGAAGTGAAGATTAAAAGTATTCCCAAGTTCTATCTTTGTTTTGAATTTCACGCTCAAGGTACCTTCTTATTTTACTCAGAAATTACATAGCACATGTTATAGATTGGAATGAAGTAGATCCGTTCATTTTCCGCTGCGTACATACTTATTTCCATCAGTTTGCTCAATTGATGGTTGTGATTGTTGGCCATGTTTGTTTTACTTTTTTGGTGACTCTAGGATAGTGAACCACTTGCCTTTCGCTTGCAATTGGCAAACACAGGTCCTGGGATAGTGAACCTGTTGTTGCTCGTTTCCCGAGCAACAAAGGTGGGAATTCGGAAATACGAGTCTCATGCAACTTTGCGATGTTGCACCCAGCCCCATGAATGCGAGTTATGTGCCGAATGCGTGGGTTGGGCCGAGCCGTACATCAAAACAAAATGTTTTGCCTCTTATTCTTTTGATTATGTTAGAAAAGCTCACGAATCAAAAGAGGGGCATATGTAGACACCAAATTTTATACCCCTTACGACTCAACCCCCGTTCCTCAATAATGGTATAATTCTAAAGCTCAAGGTTGGTTTAGGACTAATCATATTGAAATTGACTTGAGGAAGGTTTTTTTTTTTTTTTTTTTTTAATGGAAAGTATAACTCTTTTGTGAGTTGAATAAAACTATTTTTGAAAAATAAAGGCCACGGAAACCCTAGGGCATGTGTACGCAGACATGAGTATGCGTGCACATGCTTCATGAATGTGTATGCATGTTAGGGTTCCAGAAACTATGAAAGACAAGTTTTCTACATTAAAGCTGAGGTTTGAAATGAATCCCACATCGTCTAGGAGCCATTCCAAACCCCCATTTTCTCAAAATAAAAAGCCAGACATGGTACTTTTTCAAAACACATAGAAAATCCTAAGGAAAAACCTAAAATTCACTAGAAATAGTGAATCAAAGAGGGAATTTTTCACAAAACATTCTCAAGTCAATTTTCTTGTGATTGTGACCTTTCCTAGTCTTGATCTTTGAGTTTTGAAGTTTACTAATCAATTTTGTCTGGTTGCAAATAGATTTGACTAAGGGCAACAGTCAGAATCAAGCCAAAGAGCTTTTGTTTTTTAGGTATAAGTTCTAAACTTTCTTTTTCATTTATTTGCTTTTTCTTGTTTTAATCTTTCTATTTTCCTTGTTTTCTTGTTTATTTATGTTGTAATATGACTACTTGGGTTAAGTTTTCTTTGTTTTATCATTTAAAGCATTGTAGGTTGCTAGATTCTTTAATTTTAAATTTCTGCTCTGTTTTTGTGTTTCTATTTCTAGGTTTGGGTGCCAAGTGTGAATGCATACGCATGCTTTCTACATGCGTAGACATAGTTGAGGTATGCATACACATACAATTGGGTTGCAAACACAGGCTTTATGTATGCATACTCGTACTCAAGCCTAGAATCCTAATTCAACATTTTTAACTTTTGTTTCTTTATTTTATTTATGCAATATGCTGCTGTATTGTCGTGTTTTGTGCTTCTTAATTCCTTGTTTCTCTGTTTATGTGTTTGTTTGTCTTCACATGTTAGATTAGGGTTTTCCTTTGATGTTTTCTTTGTGCTGCCATGAATATGCATATGATATAACATGCATTAATGCATACGTACTATGATGCAGTGAGGTAAGTTATGCATTCACATGAACATGTGTTTGCTTTGTTTGAAATGAATATGTAAGTGTATGTGCTATGCCTTAAATATGACAACTTGTTTGTTTGATTTGCTACCATGACCATGTTTCTACCCTTGGGAGTATGTAATGTCTTGATAGGAAAATGCTAGGATTTGTGATGTGATGATATGCATGATAGATGTAGGCTACGCTTGATGTGAGTTTCCATGATAGATGTATGCTATGGTTTTTTGTGATGATTGATGTCATGTTCTATGCTTAGATGTATGCTAGCGTGTGTGTGAGTTTAAGATGAAATATTAAACATGCCTTTAATGAGATTAAAACATAAGACATAATAAGTGGAAGTCGATCCATGGGTCAGGTGGGGTTGGGTGCCTAACACCTTCCCATCCCCATACCTAAATTCTGAACCCATACTCTGGTAGTCAGATCAATCCTTCCCTGTAAGGGTGCTATATATATGGTTCCTAGACTTGAATTAATTGGCGATTCTATTTTCTTTTCTCCACCCTAGTCCACTCAACTGAGGTGTACTCCCCCATAAGCTTGAAATAGCGTGTTGCGCCCACAGTAGGCAACTTAAATTTCGGTCAAATCATAGGTGGGTAAGTTGTAATTTGCGCTTTAGAATATTATTCCCTTCCCTTGTTTGGGAGTTTAAGTAGAGGGGAATAAAATGAGTAGGAGGGAACACTCATTCTTCTCTATTCCTTAATTCCTCAAAATTAGGAGGAAATGAAATTAGATTTAAAGGTCTTTTTACCAAAACTCCCAAAGTGTATATATATATATATATATAGTAAATTATTTTAAAATAGAGGTCTAATAGTAATATTGCTTTATGTATGCATGCTCATACTCAAGCCTAGAATCCTAATTCAACATTTTTAACTTTTGTTTCTTTATTTTATTTATGCAATATGCTGCTGTATTGCCGTGTTTTATGCTTCTTAATTCCTTGTTTCTCTGTTTATGTGTTTGTTTGTCTTCACATGTTAGATTAGGGTTTTCATTTGATGTTTTCTTTGTGCTGCCATGAATATGCATATGATATGAACATGCATTAACGCATACGTACTATGATGCAGTGAGGTAAGTTATGCATTCACATGAACATGTGTTTGCTTTGTTTGAAATGAATATGTAAGTGTATGTGCTATGCCTTAAATATGACAACTTGTTTGTTTGATTTGCTACCATGACCATGTTTCTACCCTTGGGAGTATGTAATGTCTTGATAGGAAAATGCTAGGATTTGTGATGTGATGATATGCATGATAGATGTAGGCTACGCTTGATGTGAGTTTCCATGATAGATGTATGCTATGGTTTTTTGTGATGATTGATGTCATGTTCTATGCTTAGATGTATGCTAGCGTGTGTGTGAGTTTAAGATGAAATATTAAACATGCCTTTAATGAGATTAAAACATAAGACATAATAAGTGGAAGTCAATCCATGGGTCAGGTGGGGTTGGGTGCCTAACACCTTCCCATCCCCATACCTAAATTCTGAACCCATACTCTGGTAGTTAGATCAATCCTTCCCTGTAAGGGTGCTATATATATGGTTCCTAGACTTAAATTAATTGGCAATTCTATTTTCTTTTCTCCACCCTAGTCCACTCAACTGAGGTGTACTCCCCCATAAGCTTGAAATAGCGTGTTGTGCCCACAGTAGGCAACTTAAATTTCGGTCAAATCATAGGTGGGTAAGTTGTAATTTGCGCTTTAGAATATTATTCCCTTCCCTTGTTTGGGAGTTTAAGTAAAGGGGAATAAAATGAGTAGGAGAGAACACTCATTCTTCTCTATTCCTTAATTCCTCAAAATTAGGAGGAAATGAAATTAGATTTAAAGGTCTTTTTACCAAAACTCCCAAAGTATATATATATATATATTTAGTAAATTATTTTAAAATAGAGGTCTAATAGTAATATTGTATCAAAATGATTTCATTCCTTTCCCTCTATATTACTCTCAAATAAAGTTACTTACATTTCATTTGTTTTCATTTCTTTATTTTAAAATATTAAAAAAATATTACTTAATTCCAGTCTATTCCTCTCTTTTCCATTGCCTGTCCCTTACTTAAATACATTTCATTTCATTCCATTTTTTTATGATCATTCTTTTCCATTCTTTTATGAACTCCTAAAAGAAGGCTAAGACTTGGGATGCTACTTAACTAAAATGTTTGCTTTTAAGTCACATAACAAAATTGTTAGTAAAATTGCCCATGGAGCAAAGAATCCTAATTCATTCCATTGTCGTGCTTATATAGTTATGCAAGATTTTCAAACCCGGACCATTCATTAAACCGTAAAAGAGAGAGGTTCAAAGTTTTTAAGGTCAAACCGAGGTTGAACCAGGGTCGAACCGTGATGACGTCATAATTAATTTAATAATTATTTAAATATAAATAAATATATTAAATTAGTATAAATAGAAAAATTAAATTAAATGACCCAATTAANGATCTTAGAAGAAGTGGACAAAGAAGAGGACTTGGTGGAATCCAAGTTCGAGAAGATAGATGATTAGGATGACATCCATACAGCCTATGCAAAGTTATACAAGGTGTCTGAAAATCATGAGAAACTATATAGGTAACCCCTAAGAAGCTTAGTGAAGTGGAGCTGGAATGAGAGGAGCTCTCTACCAAGGTTGATGAAGCCAATAAACCATTGGAGCATTGTGTTTTGAGAACAATTTCTTGGCTGAAAGGACAAAGAATCTTGAAGCAAAGTTGTTCCAAGTTCAAGCTCAATTGGAGAGGACTTCTAGTGCAAAGCTGGATGAAATGTTGAACCTCTAGAAATCAGCTTCTAACAGAACAGGCTTGGGGTATGAACTTTCTAACTCTTCTAATATTGCCTCTTCTAGTAGAACTTTTTTGTCTCACCTACTAATAATGTTAATTCGGAGAACAATAAACCTAAAACTAATATAGCTAGTGAGAACATAGACAAGGGCAAATCTATTCTAGGAGCACCCCCTAAGATAGAGAAGAAAGAGACTAGAAACCCTAGGGCTAAGAAAGACAATAAGCCTAAAAAAAGGAGTCTCAACCAAAGAAGCCGCATTTCTGTCATCATTGTGGAGCTATAGGGCATACTTGTCTAAATTGCTACAAGTGGTTAGCCACTCAACAAAGCAATAGTATACTCTCGTCCGGAAACTATAATCAGTTTCCATCCTCTCTGGCCCTCTTGGAGATCTTCTCCCTCACCATTGGATTAAAGGTTCACTCAAAGGAAAGGTTCTCCCAAGGTGTGGAAAAAAAAGGCTCAAAGTGGTTTAGTCACTTTTTCTCTCTCTCCCCTTATGGTTATGCATTGCTTGTTTGTTATGCTTTCTTATTTTTGAGATAGTCTAGTTTTATGCTTTGTTTGTTTAACACATTTTTGTTTGTTTGTTTTCAGTTTTACTTTATTTTTTTCATAAAAGTAAAAGAAATTGAAAATCAGAAAAATACAAAAATAGTGTGTGTTTGTGTATATTGGTACTTGTGTACCTTGGATGGCCATTGAAACAAAGTTTTCTAAACTTTTTCTCTCTTGTAGCTTAGATGAGTACTTTAATGCACAACTAAGCAAGTGAGTTTTGTTGCTCATGTTTGTGATGAGTATTATTAAGTTTGTCTCTTTTACTCTTAACACTCATATCACTCTTTTTGAGGGAAGGACTAGAAAATCTTAAGAGAAAGACATAAATAACTATCTTATCACTAAAACCCGCCAATCATGTATAATATCTGTGTGCTTCGGCATAGCAAAATTGTGATTTTTTTTGGCTTAGACAATTAGGTATTTCTTCTCTCTCTATATATGACCATGCATGATATTTTCAACAAGAAAATATGCAAAGAAAAATGAAAGCAAAAAGAATCAAAATATTTTTAAATATGGTTGCAAGCGTGTTTCTAGGAGATGTGGGAGTTATAGGTTGTACCTTAAAGGTGATTGTCCCTATCAAGTAGTTATGATTGTGTGTGAGTGTATTTGATTTACTCATATCTCAAATTATCATAATATGAGAAACTTGTGGAAACTTGTTATGTTTTCACACACAAAACGAAAAAATTCTTTGCTACTTTTGATACATGTGCAGGTGCAATGTGATTTGGTCATCACAAGGAATACATGTGTTAATATATGCTCACTAAACTATCTCAACTTGTCTTTAAAATATAAAATTGGTTAGACTTGTTATGTGTGTGTGTGTGTGTGTGTGTGTGTGTGTTTTTGGATCTCTTGAATGCTTTGCATATATGTTGAGAGATCTCAAAGAGAACTTAAAATGTTGATTGGATCTATATACGAGTAGCTTGCTTGTTGCTTTCATCTCTTTATATGTTTTTCCTCCTTGAAAACTCCTTTTCTTCAAGTTCGACAGCTTTTTAACAGATTGTCTTCTATCGAGCCCCTCCTTCTTCTTGTCTTGACAGATCTTATCGCAATCTCAATCCATCGAGGTTTCTAAGTTTCTTCTCGATAGATGCTTAATAGCTTCTTCGATCCATCGAGCAACATTCTGTCTAGCCAAATGATTCTCGACAACTTCTAGATCCATCGAGGTATTTTTGCTATTGACAGCACCTCGACAGATCTTGACAGATACCTCCATCCATCGAGCTGTGATTTCTTTATATAGGCTGAGCACGAATCAGATTTCATTTCTCACTTCTCTCTCTCAACAGAAAATCTCTTTCTCTCCCTCCAAACACATTTTTCTCACTCATATCCCTCTACCCATCTTGCTTTCAGCCTATTCCAAGCTTGAACCACTTGGTAAGTCTTCTTTATCTCTCTTTTTCACGCATTTCATGCATTTAGACCTAGGTTTTGGGGTTTTCAAAATTTTTGGGGCTTTTGAGTTTTTCTTGAAATTTTTGGGTTGGGTTTTCGAAAATTGATGTTATATGATCATGCATTGCATTATAACCATGTTTCATGCAATTTAGATGTGTTTGATTACATGTGGATCGTGTGTTGGTAGGTTTGGATTGGGTTTTGCCCATGATGCACTTAAATTTTGCACATCACATGTTCATGGATATTTCATGCATACGTATTTTTTCTTTCCTTTCTACCTCCGGTTTGTGATGTGTCTTTCTCTCTCTCTCTCTCTCTCTCTCTCTCTCTCTCTCTCTCTAACGGATAAATTGCATCATGGCACCTAAATGCAAATCTACACCGGCTCAGAACCTTTTTCGAGGTTCTCGGTCTTCTTCTACTAATCTTCCCCCTTTTCACGTTCGGTTCCATGATGAGAAGGTCCAAAAGGACTTCTTGGAGAACTTTCAGCAACATGGCATTCATCTGGAATGCCAAGTCATTCTGTCGGACTTTTCTGACACTCCTCTTCCCGCCGTCATTCAAACCCTGGGTTGGGCTTCTCTCTGTGTGAGTTTGCTGAGGTGTTCCTCGTGATTATATAGGAGTTTTACTCCAATATTCATGGCATCGATACCTCTGTGCCTCAGTTTTTCTGTTCATTCGAGGTACACGTATTGTAATTACCCCGAATCTTATATTAAGGTACTACATATACCTAGGGTAGCGCATCCTGACTACCCTAGCTGTGAGCATCTTAGGACTGTGTCCAAAGATGAGCTTTTATCTCACTTTTGTGAGACACCTTCTACATGGGGTGGTAAGCTAAACACCCCATGCTCGGGCTTTGCAAAAGGTCTGAGGTTCCATAATATGGTGATGACATTCATTCTTACTCCTTTGTCTCACTATAACTTTATCACAGATCCTCGTGCTGTTTTCTTTTATCTCTATTAGAGCACCTTTCTATAGACTTCCCTTCTCAATTCATCATTTCTATCCTTGATGTCTATCAGGATACAGCGACCCATGATAAGCTCATTTTTCTTCGACTATCATGTGGATACTTTGCCACTTTTCCATTCCCATTCTTGATTCTCCTTACTTCACCACCACGAGTGCCATTGACGCCGGTTCTGTTCGGTGGAATGAGGCTCAGCTTTGACTGAAGTGGCCATATGTGGATTCTATTGTTCCTGCAGCTTCTACTGTTCCTTCCACTTCTGCTCCTTCTTTCTCGACCGATGATGTGACCCTGGAGGCCATCATGGCATAGCTTCAGTGCATGGATGCTCGCCTTGACACACTCTCTAATGAGTTGTGTCAGTTGAACACTTGTGTCAGTCATATAGCATGACAACAGGCTTGTCTTGGTGGTTTCACCACTTCTCCTTCTCATTCTCCAAAGGTGTCAACAAATGAGGATAGTGATGGTGGTGATGAGGATGCTAGCTCTTCTAGTGATGTTGAGATGATGCCCTTTCAGTGATTTGCCCTTTGTCATTCGTGACAAAAAAGGAGAGTAGTTTTGGAATGAGAGTAGTCTTGTACTTAGGGGGAGAGTTAGTATAGGATATTTTGTTAGGAGGAGTGTCTATTCATTTTTTAGGGATGTAGTGAGATTCTTATGTATTTCTTTTCTTTCTTTACTTTTACCTCATGTATATTGGTCTTGTGACCATTTATGACATACATTGTACTTTTCTTTTGATATATATATATATATATATGATGAATGCTGTTCATTAAATCTAACTTCATTCTCTCCAATTCCTTTTAATTTCGAGGGAAATGAAAATTTAGATTTGAAGAAAAAATAGAAGAATGAGTGTTTCCTCCTACCTATCCCATTCCCTCCCACTTAAACACTCAAACAAGGAAATAGACTTTCTATTCCCTCCATTAAAACTCCTAAACAGGGAAAGGGAAGAATATTCTAAAATTATTCTTTTCATTCCTTTCTATTTCATTCCATTCTCTCCTACTACATGAGGGCATGGCACACAAGAAAGCAATAGCTTCTCACAAAGTGCATGAGTTCTCTAAATTGAGTGTCTATGTCTTTGATGACTTTAAAATAAAGTTATTTTATGCTCTAGAGGTTTAGTGAACAAAACCCTAGCAATCCAAGTCATCATGGGCCGAAATTATGATATAAGAATTCTGGATCTGCGTAGCTTGATAGATCAAGAGGCATTGAGCTAGTGTCGAGAATTACTCATTAAGTCTCAATAAATGCTAGTGTCAAGTTAGTGTCAAGTTGCACAAAATCAACTTTTCTTCACTTGTTTCTTGATTAAATCTTATGTCTTTAATGATACGGCTTGTTTTGTCTTATCAACACACTTCTTTATATCTTAAACACATCTTAAATCTACCCAATTACAAGTAAAGTTCATTTTGTCAAAAGAGATGCCAAACTAGAAAATATGTCCCTAACATCTTATACTTTATTTTTCTATTTGTGGTTGTTGTTTCCAGTGAATAAAATATCAGTAAGAGCTAAATGAAGAAGATGGGTTATTATGTTAGATTTGTGCTGGTATATGCTTGTGAATTTATAGAAGAAGATGACTTTCTATTTTGAATGGCCATGAATTGGAGGAATCATACTACTCACTAGTGGCATGGAATCTTTACTGGAGCAATTCTAGAGGTTCTAATTTTGTTCAAAAAATAATATTGTTAGGTTCTAAGGTCTTAGGATTTTATGTATTTAGAACTCTAATTTGTAATGTTGGCAAACCATGATCAAAACATTGTATGGTGTCTTCTTTAGACTTGCTCAAAGTTGGTTTAATATTGTAAAGTTGGAATCGAGTGGCTGTAGAAGTACTTGGGACTCTCGGCCTGGCTCGATCGATCGAAGAATAGACTCGATCGATCGAAAATCACACAGGTTGAATTTTCTGCAGAATTTCCAACTCAGCCCTACTTCATTAAACGTTTAGGGTTTTATATTTTTACCCTAGGTATATAAATAAAACCCTAGCCACGTTTTTGGAGGTTGCCCATATTGTATTGTTGCTCATACATTGCTGTTTTGTGTGAATCTCGTGTGAGATCTTTGAGGAGCTTTCCTTTACACAAAACTTAGGGTTTTCATGGTGGAGATTATTTCAACATCTTGAAGATCATTATTGTTGCAACCATTGGAGATTAAAAGAAAAGCAAGCGGGGAGCTTGTAGCTGATTGAAGAATTCAAGAAAGAAGTAGTCCGTGGATTCGGAGCCTGCGCGTGGTCGTGTCAGGAAGTTCTACTGGTGGGTAGCATTAGGAAGTCGAGCGGGGAGCTTGTAGTCCTTTTGTACGAACTTCAATTCTTTCATAGTGAATTCAGGTTAGCCTTGAGGATCGGTGGGTCAAATCCTCCCCAGGTTTTTACCGTGTGGTTTCCTGGGTGATCATATCTTGTGTTATTTATTATTCCGCTGCTTTATATCTTGATATGATTATTTGATTGCTTTAACCTAGAATTGCATAATTTGACTAAGTAACAACTTGGCTAATTAATCTAGGCTACGCAATCTGTGTGTTTTAAGGGTCTAAATTCCAACAAGTGGTATCAGAGCGGGTAGCTCTTCTTGTTGTAGATCTTTTGATCTAAGAGCTGATCCTTGACCCCTGTTGTCATGGATAATTTGAAGTGTCTTTCTGATCATATTTCTGCTCATGCTTCTGCTGATTTTATTGATGCCTGTGATGTTTTGAATAAAAAGGACACTATTGTTTCTGTTGATTTTTTTGATGCTTTTGAAACTCTTCGTAAGGAATTATCTAAATCTTTGAAAATTTCTAAGAAATTCAAGGAAGAGTTAAAATTGGCTAATCTTGAAAAAGAGGATTTGATTGTGAGATTAGATGAGTCTAATAAAAAGAATGAATTTTTGAGAAATCAAAATTTCCTCAAGATGAGAAGATGAAAAGCTTGGAACAAGAGTTAGTTGAATCTAAAGCTAAACTTGAAAATTTGATTAGTACCAAGCTTGCTGATGATAACAGAATTGTTTCTGTTTCTCTTAAGCCTAAAACTGAAAAAGTTTATATCCTCCTTTTAAGAGAATAATAAAGAAAAGGCTTATTGTGCTAGGTTAGACAAAGGTAAAAGTTCTGATGTAGACGCTGAAGTTTCTAAACTTAAGTCTAATCCTACTGTTAGAGAGCATAATAAATCTATTTTTGTGCCTACCTGTCACCTTTGTGGTGTTGTTGGTCATATTAGACCAAACTGCTCTTTGTTGAGGCATAAACCAAAATCTGAGACTAGATTTGCTGTTAGGAATACTGATATTCCTAAATTTGTTCCTGTTTGTCACTTTTGTGGTGTCTCCGGTCACATTCGTCCTAATTGTCATAAATTAAAATTTAAGCATTCTATGTTTCAATTTAGGATATGTGATGATATTTCTCCTGCCATAGGTTCAAATAAATTATTTCATATGCTTTTGAAAATTTGAGCTTGTTGGTTTGTGAAAGGAATTTGCAGGATTTCAGTCTCTCTCAAAAGATTGGTGTAATTCCTCAAATACACTCTGCTTCACATGGATTTTCACCTACAAAGCCAAAGACTCGTGCTAGATGGGTGAGAAAAGATTCTCCAAGGTGAGTGTTGCTAACTTGTCCTTGATTTAATTCTTTCAAATTATTTGTGGACATGTTTTGTTTTTTGTTTTACTTCTTTGTCCACTTCTTCTAAGATCCCCTCAGTAGGATCAACTGTAGCAATGAAGGAATTTAAAATTCCCTCATCATCACTATCATCTGACTCAATCTCAGGCTCGGTGTCACTCAAGGTAGCAGCAAAAGCGTTGCTTTTCCTAATTGACTTGAGAACTCGATTGCTTACAATCCTTATCAAATCCTTTTGCATTGGCATTCTTCATGAACTTCTTAAACTGCCTAGTGATGTAGGATTTCAACTTGGAATCATCGTCATCTGAAGACTCATCAGTCTCATTACTCTTGACCTTCAATGCCATATTTTTGCCTCTGCTTCCTTTCCTGATTCTAGTTAAACCCAATTCATAGGTTTACAAATTGCCAACCAGCTCCATTAAAGGAATAGAATCAATATCATTTGATTTTTCTATGGCAGTGATCTTGGCATGAAATTTCTCAGGCAAAGACCTTCGCACCTTTCTTACAACCTTAGGTTCGGGAATGGTTTCCTCAAGATTAAAGGCAAAGTTGACTATGTCCTTTAGTTTGACATAGAACTCATCAAACAACTCATTCTCCTCCATTTTTATCTCCTCAAAGTTAGTAGTGAGCTTTTAGAGATTTGACTCCTTGACAGCCTTAGTCCCTTCATAGGTTATCTACAGGATGGTCCATGCTTCCTTAGTAATTTCAGTTAAGGATATTTTACTGAACTCCTCATTGGTCACTGCACTGAATAGTGCATTGAATGCTCTGCTGTTGAAGTTTGCCGCTTTGATCCTAGCATCATCCCAATCAGCCGGCACTTCCTTTGGCTTAGTCCAGTCAATTTCCATAGCTTGCCACACCTTTTCATCTAAAGAATGCAAAAAAAACTCTCATGCATACTTTCTAGTATGCATAGTTAGTGCCATCAAATAAAGGAAGTATAATATGAGATTATCCTCTATCCATGATAAACAGTGGTCAATGGATCACATAGCAAAGATTAATCCTAATCAAAGTGTGCCCAGCTCTGATACCACTTGATAGGCCAAAAATGTATTGACCCATTTGGCAAATTAATTAATTAATTAAGTCAATTTAACATGCAATAGTGTGTTAGCACAAAAAAATCACTAACTAAGTTAAATGCAGTGGAAAATAAATTTCACACAAGTAATTTGTTTATGAATGAGGAAAACCACAAAGGCCAAACCCCACTAGGTAAATTTAAGGTCACCACTCCTGAGAATCCACTATTATAAAAACAAATAGTTATAAGTAAAAGGAATCCCAGTACATAATACCAACCTACAGTTGAACCCTTACCCCAATATCCAATTGGACTTGTATTGTAGCGGCAATCTCTCCTTTCAATGCACGAATCCTAGTACGTGACTAACACACCAACTTGAGGAAGATGTTAGCTACAAAGTTCTTCAGTTCATCAACATGAAGATCAAGAAGCTCCTTGGTCACAAAACCGTTGGTGCAAAGACAAAGTACCTTCTATGGAGAGAAAGATGAAATATGGCAATTTCTGTCTCCGATTACAATAGACATATAGGGATATCCAAAAAACCTTGAGACAGCTCTTAAAATAATCCTTATATATGTCTAAGGTTATGAAAAAAGAAACCCTACGTAAATACTTAAGGATATGCATGTAATTAGATCTGGAAATTCTGATTTCGTAATTCTTGACAAATACAACTTGTGTCGAGCTTGTGTTGAGTTTCAACATTAATTCTCGATAGATAGGCTTCTGTCGAGACATCTGTCAATTTTTAACGAATAATACTTCTTCACTTGTTTCTTAGATAGATTTGCATAGTTTTAACACTTGACTTGAACAACATGTTTCTTGAAATCTTAAACCTTCTTTGATCTACCAAATTACAAGTAAAGTACGTTTTGTCAAAGGATTAGCCAATTACATCAATTATGTCCCTAACATTTTGTTTTGACCCCTTAAAATAAAAATTTGAACACTCTACTATATATTTTTTAAGCTCAACTAAATTTTAACTTGAATATGATCCTTTTACCAATATCTTGACATTTTTAAACAAAGAAAAAAACCCAACAACAAACAATTTGATTTAAACCTTGAAAGTAAAAATTAGTTGTTGAATTTAAATGTGCTTTTAATTGTTTATTTGTTGAGTGGGGATTAGGGGTGTGGGACATGATGAAAATTTGCATATTTGTATAGCATACAAAACATATGCAGTGGAAAATTAATGGATCTACTTCATTCGCAATTGATAACGTGTACTATGTAAATTTCAGAATATAAGAAAATGGGAGTGTACCTTGGTATGGTGTATTTCAAGACAAAGATTAGAAGCTCTTGAGAACACTTTTAATCTTCACTCCAATTCCACTAACGCCCAAGAAGTGTGGTTTCTCAATTAGTTATATAAGTTTGTTCTAGAGAGAAATGAGAGAGTGCTCAACACTTACATTCATACCATTTTATGAACTTCTTGTTGTTATTGTTACAAAATTCTGCATGTTTCTCTCAATATAACTGATTATCTAATTGGGCTAGCCTTCTAGGCCTTTCTAATTAGGTTTTAATATGTGGCTTGGAGTGGGATCAAAAGGGAACAAATAAGACACTAACTCCAATAGGCCTTAAGCTTTTCTATCAACTCTTGACAAGTCTAAAGTTACCATTAATTATATTTAATACCACTATATAAATATAATTGCACTCTAGATCTTATTAATAAATTATATCCCAAAACTTTATTGTACACGCAACCCCTTCATAAAATATACGCAGTAATACAAAATCATAAATATAGACTACCATTTTCTAAATTACTACATCTTAATCCTTGAGTACCCGGTTTAATCCTTTAAGTTATTTATCATATATTTATGAAATCCAATTTCATAAATATATACTTTAGTAACTATTTACAAAAGTAGGCCTAACATTCTGAATAACAAATCCATTAAACTTATCTCAAGATAATATTTTGTATCTCTGTCAAGAGACTATGAATTCCATCTTGAAAATATATGTTTCATCAACACTAAATGTGGCTACCCAACATACTGAGGTTTTGACTGTTACTTTAGATCTCACTCCTGATATATCAAAGCAACCTACATTTCATGATTAAGTCTATTATTCTCTCAGGATTAAGAGTTCATATAAATATAAGTCGTGAGATTTATTATTCATTTGACAGTCGTTAGGAGAATAATAAATCTCATAGTGGTCTAGTTTAATATGTCTTAACTCTTAAAACATATCAACATATCAACTAAAAGTCTCCACTTCCATGATTAAGACAAATCATCTTAGTTAATATGTTATAATCTTCACAGATGAAATGCCCAATTTCATTACCGACTACGAATTAAAATTCTGAATTTACAAAGAACTTGTGATTTGTATCTTCTGTGACTTTTCACATAAATTACATACTATGCATCTCGTGGACTATATGATAATGTCCGAATATTCATGTTACCATTATTTTAGATAATAATAAAACAACTTTATTAATTACAATATTAAGTCATACATCATGTCATACATAATGTCATACATAATATCATACATAGTATCATACAATAGGATTCAAGGCACTAATCTCAATAGGATAGGCTAAGAGTAATTGAGTGACGACGAAAGCAAATGTTAACACAACAAAAAAAAATTTAGTGTCTGTTTGGGAACAGTTTATTTAATTTGTTAGGACATATGTGATTTAATGTTAGGAACATATGTCATTTTTTCTGCTCTAATTTTCATCCAATCCGTGAGTATGTGTTTAGGCTTTCTTTTCTGACAACCCTAAACATAAATAAAGATTATTTTAAGGGTCGTCAAAGGTTGCACAGTTGCACGAGTGTAAAGCAAAGTCTTGTTCATGTGAATTGTGATTGGAGATAGAATTTGCCCTAGTTCATCTTTCTTTTGAAGAAGTTGCTATGTTTGTACACCATAAGGTTTTGTAACCAAGGAGCTTCTTGATCTTCATCATGTGATGAACTGAAGAACTTTGCAGCCAATATCCTTCTAAAGTTGGTGATTGAAAGTTCAAAATGTGTGTAAAACACCTTTGAACGTTTAGACCTCAAATTACAAAATATCAATTCAAGCTTATTATCAAACAATTAATGTGCGGAACATGAACATAAGCTAAATACAAAATTGATAAACAATTTAAGCCAATTATAATCACATCCACAATAGAAAATAAAATGCAAAGATAAAGGAAGAGAGATGCAAACACAAGGACAATACGCGATGTGTTATCAAAAAGGAAACCGAAGCCCTCGACGTAAAACCTCTTTGCCGCCCTCCAAGCAGTAAATAATCCACTAAAAAATGTAATTGGGATACATGAACAGCAGAAAACCCTCCAAGCCTAATCTACCTAGTGTACCTAAGTCCTTCAAGTTTCTTGCTCCAACGAGGTTGCGCCGAACCTATTTCTTCTTTAGCTTACCGGATTCCACTATACACCATAGCATCAACCAATAGTCATTGGTCCCTTCCAAACTGCTTCCCTTAGCACCAAATGTATCTTCTCACAGATGTGGGTGTGATGAGAAAAGGATTTGGTCAACAGCGTTTCAAGGATGCATCAATAGAGAGGAAGAGAGTAGAGGAATTTGTAGAGTCTCTTAGTGAAGATTGGGGATGAGGCAATCTTGTTTTTCTCTAGGGTTTCTCTCACAAAATTCTCTCTGGAAGCTCTCTTGATTTCGTGGGTATAAGGGTCTATATATAGTGGTGTGTGTTTGGAATATGAAGAGTTAGTTTTTGCCAAATAGGGTAAGTTGGCGGCTTGATCTCACGGCTTGTGTAAGTCACGAGTTCACGTCACAAGGTAACGGCCTGGCCAGCTTGGGACTTTTTTCCTGTAGTGCAATAGCTGGCGTGACCCTTAACCTTCCAGCATGCTTCTCACGTGCATAGCATTTGGCAGCTTATAAGCAGCGAGTCAATCGCGAGTCCTAGCTGCGAATATTTGCTTCTCTGCACAAGGATGAGCAATTCTTCACACTCTCTTCACACACTACCTTTACAAGAATCTCATCTAACTACAGGGTTACTAAGTGCTAAATTACAAGCAAATTAGTACGGAATAAAACCAACAAGATGGTTGATAAATTTCAACCTTACAATCTCCCCCTTTGGCTATTCCATGATAAAACCCTAAAAAAAACTCTAGACTTAACGCATGAGTTGGGAACAGTTGGAAAACTCACTCACACCTAACTCTAG
This sequence comes from Quercus suber, assembly GCF_002906115.3. NCBI lineage: Eukaryota > Viridiplantae > Streptophyta > Magnoliopsida > Fagales > Fagaceae > Quercus > Quercus suber. The sequence goes on from NW_027069521.1 coordinate 97,501, forward strand.
AATCTATGAATCTTTTGAACCATAAGAACAAGAACTCCTGAAACACAACAACACAATAAGTTCATTGTATGTAGAAAACTTGTAATGCATATGGAGCAAGCACAATGCGATCAAGCACAATGAAATAAAGCAATAAACCATGGCAAGACCAAAAACAAGCAATCATTATAAACAAGTGATCACAATGTTCATTCACACTTGGAATGAACATCCGAATATTCAAGTTGACAAACACAAGGCATATCACTTGAATGACCAACACTCAACCAATGCATAGTACAAGAAGTATATGCATCTAGGAAAAATCCTACAAGGGCACAAGAGTGACAGTACTTAAAAGAAATGCATAATATTTAGTTAGAAGTACTGATTTAACAAAGCACAAAGGCTGCATAAAGCATGGTACAAACCACAAAGGCCTACAAGTGCATAGAAACAACCCTAAAAGCTTACAAAAGCAACATGGGTACAAAGCATAAACATAAACCTTAAAACCCACAAAGGTAGCAGGTACAAACCATAAATACATAAAGTAAGATATGCTGAATAAACATCATAATATATACTAAGTAACTTCTACCAAAGATTCGAACTATCCAAGAGTTATGAGTTTTAACCACACAAAAACTAAAACTAAAGTGTAACAAACCTATAAAAATAGCAGTTAACCAAAACCCTAAAACAAACTCTTGACTTAACGCATGAGTTGGGAACAGTTGGAAAACTCACTCACACCTAACTCTAGAATCTGTGAAGCTTTTAAACCATAAGAAAAAGAACTCCTGAAATACAACAACACAATAAGTTCATTGTATGCAGAAAACTTGTAATGCATATGGAGCAAACATAATGCGATCAAGCACAATGGAATAAAGCAATAAACCATGGCAAAACCAAAAATAAGCAATCACTATAAACAAGTGATCACAATATTCATTCACACTTGGAATGAACATCCGAACATTCAAGTTGACAAACACAAGGCACATCACTTGAATGACCAACACTCAACCAATGCATAGTACAAGAAGTATATGCATCTAGGAAAATCCTACAAGGGCATAAGAGTGACAGTACTTAAAAGAAATGCATAACATTTAGTTAGAAGTACTGATTTAACAAAGCACAAAGGCTGCATAAAGCATGGTACAAACCACAAAGCCTACAAGTGCATAGAAACAACCCTAAAAGCTTACAAAAGTAACATGGGTAAAATGCATAAACATAAACCTTAAAACCAACAAAGGTAGCAGGTACAAACCATAAATACATAAAGTAAGATATGCTGAACAAACATCATAATATATGCTGAGTAACTTCCACCAAAGATTCAAACTATCCAAGAGTTATGAGTTTTAACCACACAAAAACTAAAACTAAAGTGTAACAAACCTATAAAAACAGCAATTAACCAAAACACAAAACACAGTAACAAAGCTAATAACATAACAAGATATGATAATAAAGCTCCCCCTCAAAAAAAAATCACTCCTCCTCAAGTTGTAGCCCCCAAAAATTCTTCCATTTTTTGACCGGAATAGCCAAAGGGTCACTACTCCTAGTTGGTGTGGATGCTGTCAAATTTGGCAGAAAGTACATCAAGCTGATCCTGCATTGCTGTCATCCTATCAGTATGCTGATTTTGAACCTCTCTGAGTGTATCAAGTCTCTCCAGGATGATCTGAAATGCATCAGGAGATACAGTTAATGAAGTTGAGGCTCTACTCCTCTTTCTTCTGCTCTTGGGTGTGACTGATTGTTCTGCAGCTTCTGCTTCAGTCTCCATTGGATCCCCTTCTTCTTGAACATCCTCCTCTTCTTCACCTGGAAGACGACTTTGTATCCTTGTGAGAGTAAATTTGTTTATTGCAAATAGAGGAGGCAAGGGACTAATATCCCGAGGGATTGCAACACCCTTTGCTTTGAAAATCCTCATAAGAAGACTGGGGAAGATCAGTTTGGCCCTTGAGGTGGTTTTAGTCTCATCCACAAGTGTGTCATATATGTGAGAACTTATATCAATGAAGGTTTTCTCCTTAAGCTCCATGAGGAAGATGGCTCTGGCATTCGTAAGAGTGGTTATCTTTCTTGTGGGATACAAGTTAAACATCCTGATAGTAGTCAGACACCTCAATTCGGCAGAAAAGTCAGTAGTGTTGAGACATCTCTTTTCTTTAACACCACCAAGCTGAGACTGAACAACATCCAAAGATAGCATCCTGTCTTTGTAGTTGGTGAAATCATAGTCCTGTAGTCCTCTAAGCCCAGAACCTTATCAATATCATGAGCATCTATGGTGAACTCACGTCCTCTAATCCAAAAGTTTAGCTCATCCTCCTTTATAACAGCATTTGCATAGAATTCCCGTATCAAGGGTTTACACACAAGGGGTAGGTCACCCAGTAGCTTCTCCTATCCCTCGCCTTCAAAAAATTCTGGAATGAAAGTATCTTTCAAGTCATTTAGATCAACAAATCTTTCCTGAATGATGGTTCCTTTTAAGAAGAAATCCCTATATCTATCAAAGTGTTGAACTGACCTAAATAAGTTAGGATCCATTTTTAGCCTTTTGTCAGATTTCTTAGCAGTAGTCTTATTCTTTGAAGGAGATGCAGCCATCTGTAAACAAGCAGAAAAGGCCACAACAAGAACAAAACACATAATGTGGAAATGCACACACATTAGTAACAAGGTAATTATAAGGAGAGAAATAGAGTGACCAGACAAAACACAGATTAAGCACAGATGACAACCAAAAATGGATAAATCAAGTCAAACAAGTTTAATCTGAATGTATACAGACAGGAGAAAAAACAATGGCATTGTAAAAACACATTCAAATAGAATTGAGCAAATGACAATGAGACATGGCATAATGAGAATTAACTATGCAAACAAGAAAATAAAGGTCGCAGCACATACAAGATATGATGATTTAAAAACAAAATAATGCAAATTACAAACACCAAACATACAACCAAACTAACAAACTAAGAACCTCAATTAAAGAGAAATATAGAAAACCCCAAACCCATATGCCCAAAGACAATCTATCAAATATCAATACTCAAACTAAAGATTAACAACTTGATGAAGACACATAACCCTAAAACACCTCTGCAACAAGAGAAAATATCCTCACACAAACATTCTCAAAATATTTAGGCAAACCCATTTTTGAACACAATATATCGCAGAACGCAGATGCAACAATCCAATCAAGAAAATAATGACCAATACAGTAAGAGTGAAGTGAGATATATAAAACCCATACCTTTTTTAGTGAGACACGGAGTGTTTGAGAGAGAGAAATGAAGAAGACAATGAATAGTCATTGATATTCGAGGGAAAAAATAAAAAAAAAAAAAAAACAAAAAAAAAACAATTTTAAAAACTGTCTATAAAACGCAAAACACGCGTTTTGAGCGATTGAGTTAAGTCGCCAGGGTAAGCTATGAAACACTGTAAGACCAAGATTTTCAAAAAATCTTCTAAGTATTTTTTGCGACTAGAAGGTCTACCCGCGAGATAGTCGCCAAGAGAGCCGCGAAAATCTCTATGTACCCCTCGTAACTGGACCTTCCACCCGCGAACAAGTTACCTCATTGAGCCACGAAAACCATAAAAACTCAAATTTTTGAAAAATTTTCTAAGTATTTTTCGCGACTGCAACTATGAACTGCCAGTAAGCCGCGAAAACTCTCGAAGTAGGCTCGCGACTAGGATATGTGACTGGACCTACCCGCGACTGAGTCGACAAAACAGGGCAACACTGTTTTTGAAAATTTTGACAATTTTGTGAAAACAAAATACTTTCCAAAAACAAATATAAAACACTCAAAAATCTTTTTATGTTTGATCAACAAAGATTGAGCTTGTGAAAACATATTTCAACAAGTACAATCACACAAATGAATATGGCATTCATTGAACAAAGTCTTGTGTGTTGTGTGTGAATATCAAAAATGAGATAATCCTTAGTCTAATGTGAAGTTTCAATGATCAATTCAATTAAGGCATACACAACTAGCACTAGATAATGTGACCTATCTCAATTATAGAAATGTGCATATATGACCTCCCACATAAACTTGAGTACAATTCTTTGAAGCTTTTCATTTGGCTCCATTTTCAACATATCATTTGATCTTTTTGAAGAAATATATCTCATTGTGAGATTGATGTCTGAAATTTTCAATATTTCAATTTGATGATTTAGCCTTTGGCTTTTTGGGCATCATAAATTTTATTTTGGTCGCTTTCCCTTTTTCCTAGTCAAATACTAGTATGTGCGATCGGCTTTTCATTTGAAGATTTACATTTGGTGAGCTCTTTAAGTAAAAGCAATAAAAATAAAAGTGGGAAGATCTATAGACACAGGTCTATGCATGTCTCAAGATCAATAAAACCATTCACTAATCATTCATGACAAGGTTGAAGATCTATTTACAACAGTCACAAAAATTTCAGAAGTTCTTCCAAAATGGTATGAGTGCATAAGAGACAAGTTAAGCTCGTTAAATGCACATAGCCATTAGTACAAATGTACAAGGCAAAACATGCATTGAGACAACACTCAACAAAGTTGATCAAACTTTTGGATTTTATACTTTTTATGTGTTTTTGGATTTTTGAGATAAAAGTAATAAAAGATTGATCAAAGACAATGTAAAAACATTTTAAAGCGAAACAAATAAACACGCAACAACTTAAAACAAATAGAAGCATAAGGCAAACACCCAAACATATTCACAAGGCATAGGAAGAATTGATGCATGGACATGTTATGATACTTATGCATGAGTACCCTTCGTCACCCACATGTTACGTGCGTTTGGGGTGATATCCTTTACGAATTGGGTATGAGAGTTTGGACTATCAAACCTTCGTGTGAAGTTTTCCAAGCAATTTGTGAAGGCACCAATCATCTTCATTATGTCCATCATTCCGGGATCAAGGTTTTGACTTCTTGGTCGCTCACCACCCCAAGATCTCTCGTCATTTCTCCTTCCTCATGATCGAGGAGCTCTTGCATTGTTCAATACTCTCAGCTATGATAGTTGGGTCTAGTATGTCCTTGCATTCCGCAATAGTGACAGAGATAGTTTGTTCTAGAACCCTGCTGTGATCTTGGAAGTGATCTTCCTCTAGCTCCATATCTGGATTCTGATTGATTGCGAGACTTATTAAGCACCCATTAATCAGCCACATTTTTCATCTTCTCAGCCTTAATTTTCTCAAGGATAGACTTATTCACAGTCATTTCTTTAGCCTTTACAAACTTCACTACTTTGATGACCTTGGCTGACGAGCCACTCCCTCCGGTGTATCCCAACCCGAGCTTGTCTTAGGAAGGTTTTTGAGATGAAATAACATCTTCTAACTTTTGGGAGGAGACTTTCTCTATCTTGGCATGAGCTTGCACTACTTCTTGCTCAAGAAATCTCACTTTTGTGTAAGCTTCTGATAGCTCACCATTTAGTGTTTCAATCTCACACTTCGCCTCCTTGTATCGTGCCAAAAGACTTTTGTAATCTTCCTCAGCCTTTTTCATCTTTTTAATGGCTGCATTAGCCACCTTAGCAAATTCACCAGTCTTCTCAAGGAGTGAGTTGTAAGTCTCTTGCAATCCCACTGCTTCTCCAACTTCCTCATCTTCAAACTCCTCAACTATTCCAATAGACTCCAAATCAGAATGCTCACCAAGCTCCTTCACAAGTGTACCCAAATCATCTTAAGACTCCACATGTGTAATAGTCATGAATGTGGAGTAGTTTCCTTCTCCGTCGCAACTCCCTTCAGAATCAGAACTCGAAGAGTCTGTATCACTCAACGTTGTGGCATACGCCTTGCCTTTCCCTCTCAAGAAAATGGGACACTCCTTCTTGAGATGTCCATGGTCATTGCATTCATAACACACAATGTTCGAAGGAGATTGGAAATCCTTCCTTTCTTTCATCATAAACTCTTTTCTATCACCTCTTGAAGATGAAAATTTCCCTCTGTTGAATGGTTTCTCACTGTTCTTCATCTTCAGAAATTTGCAAAAGTTTTTTGCAAGATATGCTGCTTCCTTCTCCACTTCATCTTCTTCGGAAGGATCATTCATTTTTTCAGTGCTGGTTTTGAGAGCAAATGATTTACTCGTCTTGTGGGAAGGCAGTCCCAGTTCATATTTTTGGAGAGACCTAATCAGTTCCTGAATTTTGATCTCATCCAAGTCTTTACTCTATTCTATGGCTGTGACTTTTACTTTAAAACTTTCAGACAAGGACCTCAATATTTTTCTTACCACCTTAGTATCTTCAATCTTCTCACCAAGATTGAGCTTAGCAATGACAATTTCGTTGAGCTTCCCATAGAATGAATCAAATAATTCATCTTCACCCATCTTGAACTCTTCAAACTTGGTGGTAAGCATTTGGAGTTTTATGTCCTTCACCTTCTTAGTCCCCTCATAAGTTGTCTCCAAAATCTCCCAAGCTTTCTTGGCAACAGTCATGTGAGATATCCTGTGGAATTCATCTGGAGACACATCACAGAAAATAGCATTTAGAGCTTTACTGTTAGCATTGGCTGCCGCAAAAGCTACCTTATCCCAAGTAGATTTAGCAGCCTTTGGCCTAGTCCAACCTATTTCAACCACATCCCACACGATGTCATCAATAGAGCAAAGAAATGCCCTTATTCTAACTTTCCAGAAAGCATAATTGTTACCATAAAAAAAATGGTGGATCATTTAAGAATTGAGACCTATCCATCTCAAAAGGGTCAAGGATCACACTCAGGTATTTAAACCACAGTGAGTGTACCCGCTCTAATACCAATTGAAAGTTCAAAATGCATGTAAAACACCTTTGAACGTGTAAGGTTGAAATTTATCAACCATCTTGTTGGCTTTATTCCGTGCCAATTTGCTTATAATTCAGCACTTAGTAACCTTGTATTTAGGTGGGATTATTGTAAGGGTAGTGTGTGAGAAGATGTGAAGAAAAGCTCAAGTATGTGAAAGAAGCAGAGTTTCGCGGCTAGGACTCGCGACTGACTCGCGATTGGCAAGCCGCCAAATGTAGGCACGTGAGAAGCACACAGGGGAGCTGAAGGGTCGTGCCAGCTGTCGTACTACAGGACAAAAGTCCTAAGCTGGCCAGGCCGTTACGTCGTGACTTGAACTCGTGAGTTGGACAAGCCGCGAGGCCAAGCCGCCAATCAGCCCCGTTTAGCAAAAACTGACTCTTCGTATTCGAAACACACACCACTATATATAGACCCTTATACCCACTAAATTGAGAGAGCTTCCAAAGAGAATTTTTGTGAGAGAAACTCTAGAGAAAAACAAGATTGCCTCACCCCCAATCTTTACCTAAGAGACTCTACAAATTCTTCTACTCTCTTCCTCTCTATTGATACATCCTTGAGAAGCTATTGACCAAATCCTTGTCTCACCACACCCAGGTCTGTGAGAAGATCTTTTGGTGTTAAGGGAAACAGTTTGGGAAGGAACCAATGGTTATTGGTTAATGCTACGGGCTATAACGGAATCCGGTAAGCTAGAAAAGAAAAAGGTTTGACGCAACCTCGTTGGAGCAAGAAGCTTGGAGGGCTTAGGTACTTGGGTATATTAGGCTTGGAGGATCTATTGCTATTCATGTATCCCAACTACATTTTCTAGTGGATTATTGACCACTTGGAGGGCGACAGAGAGGTTTTACGCCGAGGGTTTCGGTTTCCTCTTCGATAACACATCGCGTGTTGTCTTTGTGTTTGTATCTCTCTTTCGTTAATCTTTACCGTTTATTATCTATTGTGGATGTGATTTTAAATTGGTTTAGATTTTTTATCAATTCTGTGTTTAGCTTATATTTATGTTCTGTACATTAATTGTTAGATAATAAGCTTGAATTGATAATTTGTTATTTAGGGTCTAAACGTTCAATGGTGTTTTACACACATAGTGAACTTTCAATTGGTATCAGAGTGGGTACACTTGTTGTGGTTTAAATACCTAAATGTGATCCTTGACCCCTTGTGTTTATTTGCCATAGATTGTGCTATGTATGCCTCTTTGTATGATTTGGTTGGTGATAAATGTAACATGCTACGTGTTTGTGAAAATGCCTCTATGAGTGATAATCCTCATGATTGTGATGCTATGTTACATGAATCTTTGGATGTTGTTGATATTCCTAACATCAAACCCTTGAAGAAAATTGTTAAGAATTTTCAAAAGAATTTAAGCAAGTTACTTTATGAAAAGGATGATTTGATTGCTAAGCTCAATGAATCCAATAAATTGATTAAGAAATATAAGAATTTTGCTGAAAATTCTCTTGAAAAGCTAAAAGAGTTTGAATGTTTGAATATGGACTTGGATGCTAAACTTGTTTTGTCTAACAAACTTGTTGATGATCTTATATGTGAAAATGAATCTCTTAAGATGCATACCAAGTGTTTGATTGCTAAACCTATTGATAAAAATGATGAAAATATTTGCTGCAATTATGTTGTGGTACCCGATATTGTGCCTATTGTGTGTTCTAACCTAAAGGACAAATTGGTGTACATTCCTCCACACAAAAGAAATCAAAAGGTGGAGAAAAAGGCTCCTAAGTCAAAGCCTCCATTTAGGTCTCAACCTAAGGTTTTGGATGGATCTAAGTTTGTTCCAACTTGCCACCATTGTGGTGTGATTGGTCATATAAGACCTCAATGTTATAAGTTAAAGAGAGAACAAAACTATGTTGCTAGATCTCTTCCCAAAAAGCCTAGTGGATCTAAACACATTGTGTGTCACCATTGTGGTGCTTTTGGTCATCTAAGACCTCATTGCTCTAAGTTTCATGCTCTCAAAAGAAAAGAGAAACTTAAGCTTCTTGAAAATTATGCTAAAAAGGGTAAACCAGTTTTGAGTGAAAATAGCATATTGTTAAAGAAATTGTTTAATACTCTTAACTCCTTGACTATGTGCATCTCCGGTTCTCATTCTTCCAACCCTCATCTCACTTCTAATGAGGCACTCATTCCAAACAATTGTTCCGTTTGGATGAGAAAAGGTCCCTATGGTTGAGCTTTTGCTCTTTTGGTCCTTTATCTAATTATTTCGATCTTTGTTGGACCTTTCATGCATTAGATACGTTATTATCATGCATTTGTGCATCCTGCATTTCTTTATTTGCATTGTTTTGGTTTTATTTTTTATCTTACTTTTATGTCTTTGTTTTGTGTGAGTAAAAATCCAAAACCACATAAAAAGTGAAAAATTCAAAAAGTTTGATTGTATATGTTTAAGCACATATCACGTGTGAGTTTTGCCTTGTACCTTCGTACAAATGGCTTTACGCATTTACGAGCTTAGCTTGTTTTTTATGTACTTATATCTTTGTGGGAAAAAATCTTGACATCTTTGTGTGATTGTTGTAAATCGATCTTCAAGTTTGTCATGAATGATTAGTTAATAGTCATGTTGGTTTTGATACGTGCATAGACTTGTGCCAATATATCTTCCCACTCTTTATTTTGTTATTTTTGCTTAAAGAGCTCACTGAATGTAAATCTCCAAATGAAAAGAGATATTGAGCTGCAAAAGCCTGTCGCACATATTAGTATTTGACTAGGAAAAAGGGAAAGCGACCAAAATAAAATGTATGATGCCCTAAAAAGCCAAAGGCTTGTTCATCAAATTGAAATATCAAAAATTTCAGGCATCGATCTCAAAATGAGATGTATTGATTTAAAATGATCAAATGTTACGAATTGTAAAGAAGCCAAATGAAAAGCTTCAAAGATATGTAATCATTTTCTTGTGGGAGGCCATATATGTTCATTTCTATAATTGAGATAGACCACTTGACTTGGTACTAGTTGTGTATGAATTGATTGAATTGATCATTAAAGCTTCATTCTAGACTAAGGACTATTCCACACTTGATACACACATACAACACACATGCCTAATGTTCAATGAATGCTTTATTCATTTGTTCGATTATACTTGTTTAAATGTGATGTGTGTGTGCTCAACTCTTTGTGTTCTTGTTTAGTGCTTTCATTGTTTTTCAGTGTTTAAACATGTTTTGTGTTGAAAAATAGGTGTTAGAGTTTTTCGCGACTCACTCGTGACTTGCTCGCAACTTACTCGTGACTCACCAGTCGCTAACTCCAGTCACGAGTTTCATCCAGAAGCTTTGATGACTCACTCGCGACTTGCGAAATTTTTCGTGACTGAACTTTGTGACTCACCCAGTCGCGAAACACCCAAAAACATCTTTCTAAAGGGCTTTTCATGGGAAACCTGTCTTAAACATCTCCCATCCTCTGTTAAATCCCTCTTTCACTATTTTTACATCAAAACTCAATCAATTTGAATGGTTTTTCATTCCATTAACATCTCTAAGGTAATTATGAACTCTTTTCATTGTTTTTGATCCTTAGACTATATTTTAGAGAGTTTTGTGCTCTTGGTTGAGTTTTTCATCATAGGGGTTGGGAAAACTTATCTTTTGGTCAAATTTTTGTATGGGATTGGTTTCTTTTAATGATTTGCTTTCGATGTTGACCCCTTGTGGCGAAAAGAACATGTATTAAAGGTGGGTTTCATGATGTTCATGCATTGTTTCACATTGTTATTCTTAGTGTGCATGCTAGGTGTTTGATAAAATGCCTCTTAAGCATTTTCTCACTTTTTTGGACTCCGATGAGTATCAAACTTTGGGGTCTCTCATGTTTCCTCATTAGGAATATGTTTGGTTCATTGGTTGTATCTTTATCACATCTTGCCCCACATGTGCATTTTCCATGCATTGGTCATGCATTGCACATTGCCACCTCTTGCACACACCTTGCTACCCTTGTCATGCATTGATTTATACCTTATTTCTTCATTCTTGCATGTCATGTTTACCTTATGCTTTGTAGCATTTTGTTTTGTCTTAGGTTTGAGCTTCATTTTCTCTTTCATCTCGCACCCCTCATGCATCATTGTCCTTGTTCATACCTTTATCTCTTGCCTTCATCTTTTCTTGACCCTTTGTCTATTCCTGACAAAAAGGGGGAGAGTATACTCTAGAGTAGTATACCGGAGAGTTTTGTCATTTCTATATGACTCTTGTGCACATTCTTAGGGGGAGAAATTTCATTTCTCGTGCACACTGTAGGGGAGAGATATTCCATAGGGGAGATGCATATACCAAGGGGAAGAAACATTGAGCTAATAAGAAAACTTTGTTTTGGTGTTTGGTGTTTGATCAAGTTGTTCACATGTTTCTCATCATGATTACTTGATCGCAATTTACATGTTACATTATACTTGTCCTTTTATGACTTGTTTTACCTTGAGGGTCTAATGTGTTTTGTGCAAGTGTTTCAGGTTATAGGTATATATGCTCCAAGTGTATCACAGCTTCTCATCATTTTGAAGGGGATAAACTTTAAGCACTTTTAGTTTATTTAAATTGTCTATTGTTTGTACCTGCTACCTTTGTAGGTTTTAAGGTTTATGTTTTGCTTTGTACCCATGTTGCTTTTGTAAGCTTTTAAGGGTTTGTTTTTATGCACTTGTAGGCCTTTGTGGTTGTACCATGCTATATACAGCCTTTGTGCTTTGTTAAATCAGTACTTCTAACTATAATCTATGCATTCCTTTTAAGTACTGTCACTCTTGTGCCCTTGTAGGATTTTCCTAGATGCATATACTTCATGTACTATGCATTGGTTAGTGTTGGTCATTCAAGTGATTTGCCTTGTGTTTGATCAACTTGAATATGTCTGGATGTTCATTCCAAGTGTGAATGAAGCATTGTGATCACTTGTTTATAATGATTGCTTGTTTTGGTCTTGCCATGGTTTATTGCTTTACTCTATTTGCTTGATCGCATTATGCTTGTCCATTTGCTTCATAATAAGAGTTTTCTAGCATACTGAACTATTGTAGGATGTTCTTAAAACTATATTCTAGAGTTAGGTGTGAGTGAGTTTCCAACTATTCCCAACTCACGCGTTAAGTCTAAAGTTGTTTTAGGGTTTTGTCATGGAATAGCCAAAGGGGAGATTGTAAGGTTGAAATTTATCAACCATCTTGTTGGCTTTATTCCTGTCAATTTGCTTGTAATTCAGCACTTAGTAACCCTGTATGTAGTGGGATTCTTGTAAGGGTAGTCGTATGAGAAGATGTGAAGAATGCTCATCCTATGTGCAAGAAGCAGAGTTTCGCGCTAGGACTCGCATCTGACTCGCGACTGGCAAGCGCACAAATGCAGGCACGTGAGAAGCACAAGGGGAGCTAAAGGGTCACGCCAGTTGTGCACTACAGGACAAAAGTCCCAGGATAGCCAGGCCGTTACGTCATACTTGAACTCTGACTTAGACAAGCCGTGAGGCAAGCCTGCCAACTTAGCCCTGTTTGGCAAAAATGACTCTTCGTATTCCAAACACACACCACTATATATAGACCCTTATACCCACGAAATAGAGAGCTTCCAGAGAGAATTTTTGTGAGAGAAACCCTAGAGAAAAACAAGATTGCCTCATCCCCAATCTTTACTAAGGGACTCTACAAATTCTCTACTCTCTTCCTCTCCATTGATACATCCTTGAGAGCTATTGACCAAATTCTTGTCTCACCACACCACGTCTGTGAGAAGGTCTTTTGGTGTTAAGGAAAGCAATTTGTGAAGGAAAATGGTTATTGGTTGATGCTATGGGCTATAGCGGAATCCAGTAAGCTAGAAAAGAAAAAGGTTCGGCGCAACCTTGTTGGAGTAAGAACCTTGGAGGGTTAGGTACTTGGGTATATTAGGCTTAGAGGGTCTATTGCTGTTCATGTATCCCAACTACATTTTTCTAGTGGATTATTGACCGCTTGGAGGGCGGCGGAGAGGTTTTACACCGAGGGCTTCAGTTTCCTCTTCGATAACACATCGCGTGTTGTCTTTGTGTTTGCATCTCTCTTCCCTTAATCTTTACCGTTTATTATCTGCTGTGGATGTGATTTTAAATTGGTTTAGATTGTTTATCAATTCTGTGTATAGCTTATATTCATGTTCCACACATTAATTGTTTAATAATAAGCTTAAATTGATAATTTGTTATTTGGGGTCTAAACGTTTAAGGGTGTTTTACACACATATTGAACTTTCAGAACTTTTAGACCCCAAATTACAAAATATCAATTCAAACGTATTATTAAACAATTAATGTACAGAACATGAACATAAGCTAAATACGAAATTGATAAACAATCTAAACCAATTATAATCACATCCACAACAGAAAATAAAAGCCAAAGACAAAGGAAGAGAGATGCAAACACAAGGACAACACACGATGTGTTATCGAAGAGGAAACCGAAGCCTTCGGCGTAAAACCTCTCCGCCACCCTCCAAGCGGTAAATAATCTACTAAAAAATGTAGTTGAGATACATGAACAGCAGAAGACCCTCCCAGCCTAATCTACCCAGTGTACTTAAGCCCTCCAAGCTTCTTACTTCAATGAGGTTGCGCTGAACCTATTTCTTCTTTAGTGTAATGGATTTCCCTATACACCATAGCATCAACCAATAGTCATTGGTCCCTTCCAAACTGCTTCCCTTAGCACCAAATATACCTTCTCACAGACGTGGGTGTGATAAGAAAAGGATTTAGTCAATAGCCTCTCAAGGATGTATCAATGGAGAGGAAGAGAGTAGAGGAATTTGTAGAGTCTCTTAGATAAAGATTGGGGATGAGGCAATCTTGTTTTTCTCTAGGGTTTCTCTCACAAAATTCTCTCTGGAAGCTCTCTTGATTTCATGGGTATAAGGGTAGACTATATATAGTGGTGTGTGTTTGGAATACGAAAAATCAGTTTTTGCCAAACAGGGTAAGTTGGCGGCTTGACCTCGCGGCTTGTCCAAGTCGCGAGGTACCAGCCTGGCCAGCCTGGGACTTTTGTCCTGTAGTGCAACAACTAGCGTGACCCTTCACCTTCCCGCATGCTTCTCACGTGCACAGCATTTGGCAGCTTGCAAGCCGCGAGTCAGTCGCGAGTCCTAGCCGTGAATCTCTGCTTCTTTCCACAAGGATGAGCAATTCTTCACACTCTCTTTACACACTACCCTTACAAGAATCCCACATTAATATAGGGTTACTAAGTGCTAAATTACAAGCAAATTGGCACGGAATAAAGCCAACAAGATGGTTGATATTGGAAGCTCTCTTGATTTCATGGGTATAAGGGTCTATATATAGTGGTGTGTGTTTGGAATACGAAGAGTTAGTTTTTGCCAAACAGGGTAAGTTGGTGGCTTGACCTTGCGGCTTGTCCAAGTCGTGAGGTAATGGCCTGGCTAGCCTGGGACTTTTGTCCTGCAGTGCGACAGCTGGTGTGACCCTTCACCTTCCCGGATGCTTTTCACGTGCACAGCATTTGGCGGCCTGCAAGCCGCGAGTCAGTAGCGAGTCCTAGCCGCGAATCTCTGCTTCTTTGCACAAGGATGAGCAATTCTTCACACTTTCTTTACACACTACCCTTACAAGAATCCCCCCTAAATATAGGGTTACTAAGTGCTAAATTACAAGCAAATTGGCACGGAATAAAGCCAACAAGATGGTTGATAAATTTCAACCTTACAGTGATTAAGTCGCGTACTAGGATTCGTGCATCTACTAATTAGTCACGTACTAGGAGCCATGCGTTGAAAAGGAAGGATTGTCACTACAAAACAAGTCTAATCGGATATTAGGGTAAGAGTTCAACTGTAGGTTGGTATAAGGTACTAGGACTCCGTTACTTTTAACCACTTGTTGTAATAATAGTGGATTGTTGGGAGTAGTGACCTTAAAATCACCTGGTGGGATTTTTGCCATATAGGTTTTCCTCATACGTAAACAAATCAACGTGTCCATTTAATTTTCGCTGCATATTTAGTTATTTGGTTATTACTGCCATGCATATTTTATGTTAATCTAATTAATTAATCAACTTGACTTATTAATTGGTTAATTCATCACAAAAGGTTAATACATTCTTGGCCTATCAAGTGGTATCAGAGCAGGCACAATTATATTAGGGTTAATCTTTGCTATGTGATCCATTAACCCTTGTTTGTCATGGATAGAGGACAGCCTTTTATTATACCTCATTTATTTGATGGCACTAGCTATACATACTGGAAAGTACGCATGAGAGCTTTCTTGCAGTCATTACATGAAAAGGTGTGACAAGCTGTGGAGATAGGTTGGACCAAGCCTATGGAAGTGCCGGCCGATTGGGATGATGCTAAGATCAAGGAGGCAAACTCTAACTATGGGGCATTGAATGCTTTATTCAGTGTAGTCATGAATGAGGAGTTCAAGAAGATGTCTTCTACTGAAACTGCTAAGGAAGCATGGACCATTCTCTAGATAACCTATTAAGGAACCAAAGCTGTCAAGGATTCAAAGCTTCAAAGGCTTACTATGAGCTTTGAAGAGATTAAGATGGAGGAGGATAAGTCATTCGATGAGTTCTATGCCAAGCTTAAGGACATAGTGAACTCAGTTTTTAATCTTGGGAAAACCATTCCTGACCTAAGATTGTGAGAAAAGTGCTCAGATTTCTACTCTAGAGATTTCATGCCAAGATCATTGCGATTGAGGCATCAAAGGATATGGACAAAATTCCTTTGACGGAGTTGGTTGGCAATCTGCAGACCTATAAGTTAGGTTTGAGAAGGATCGGGAAATTAAGCTAGAGTAAGAGCATGGCATTGAAGGCCAAGAGCAGTGACACTAATGATTCTTTAGAAAATGAAGATTCTAAAATGAAATCTTGTATTATGAGGTAGTTCAAGAAGTTTATGAAGAATGCTAACATGAAACGATTTGACAAGGACCAAAAGCAATCCAGTTCTTCACAATTCAAGAGCCAAGACAAATAGAAGAATAATGCTAAGGATGGTGGTTAGTACACTGTTCCCTCAAGACCAAAGTGTTTTTAGTGTCAGGGCTTAGATCACATGAAACAAGAGTGCCCTACATATCTCAAGACTATTAGGAAGAGCAAGGCACTTGTTGCTACGTTGAGCAACACTGAGCCTGAGGACGATTCTGATAATGAGGATGATGGAATCCTAAATGCCTTCACTACCACTATAAATCCTACTAAAGGGATTGTTGAAGATGTGGATGAAGAAGAGGAATTGGTGGAGTCTAAGTTTGGAAAAATAGATGAGCAAGATGACATCCACACAGTCTATGCATAATAATACAAGGTCTTAGAAAAACATGAGAAGTTGTATAGGTTGGCCACCAAGAAGCTCAGTGAAATGGAGCTCGAATGAGAAGAAATTTCCACAAAATTTGATGAAGAAAATCAGACCATTGGAGCACTAAGATTTGAGAATAATTTCTTGGCGGAGAAGACCAAAAAGCTTGAGGTAGAATTGTTCCAAGTCAGAGCTCAGTTGGAAAGGACTTCAGGTGCAAAGCTTGATAAGATGCTTAATCTTCAGAAATCTACCTTTGATCAAACCGGTTTAGGGTATGATTTCTCTTCTCCTAGTATTGCTACTTCTAGTACTACTATTTTCATTCCTCTTGCTAATATTGTTGAAATTGAGAACAATGATGTTAAAAATGAATTAGCTAGTGAGAACATAGACAAGCTTAAATCTATCTTAGGAGCAGCCCTTAAGCTTGATAAGAAAGAGATTAAGAACCCTAGGGCTAAGAAGGGAAATACTCAATAGCCCAAACAGAAAAAGCAACATTTTTGTTATCACTGTGGAGCAGCTGGAAATACTCGACCTAATTGCTATAAGTGGTTAGCCACTCAACAAAGCAACAGCATGATCGTGTCGGGAAACCAAAAAAATAGTTGTCAAAGTTGAGTTAAATTGTTAAATAAAAGAATTGTAAAGAGTAAAGACAAACTAATAGAGAAAAGAATTCTGAACGTTAATAATGAAAGTTAACTTAATAACAATAATTAATATATTTATTATATTTAGAAATAATAGATGATTCCTAAGATGAACATAATTAGTATGTTCATTGTATTATTGGGAAATTACACTTTACTATCCTAAACTATACTTTAGATTACACTTTGCACCTTAAACTATTCGAATGCACACTTTGCACCCTAAAATATGACAATTAACATACACTTTGCAATTGGATGTTAGTTTAACTATTATCTTAGACAGAATATTCATGCATATGACACACACACGCACACACACACACACACACACACACGTGTTTTGTCTAGGATGGTAAAATGTAATTTTCTCTCGTATTATAAAACAATATGCAAAATGAACTAATAATTTATCTTTTATTCTCTTATTATGTTATAGACAAATTTGTTATAAAGAAACCTCATAAACCACAAGATTCATCTACTATCAAAAGATTCATGTTTTTATTGAACACCTAGAAAGCAAAACACATGGTGCATATCACATGCATGAAAATTCCATCTAAGATAACAATAAAACTAACATTAAGGTGCAAAGTGTAATAAGTGCCATAGTTTAGGGTGCAAAGTGTGCATTTGAATAGTTTAGAATGCAAAGTGTAATCTTGGGTATTGTCTAGGATGGTAAAATGTAATTTTCTCTTATATTATAAAACAATATGCCAAATGAACTAATAATTTATCTTTTATTCTCTTATTAGTGTTATAGACAAATTTGTAATAAAGAAACAACTAGCTTCTACTTGCAATGAAATGCATGAAGGATGAAGGATTTAGGAACCTTACTAGTGAAGAAACACTTGATTAAGGCCGAAAATCCCTTGGGAAAGGAGTTTGAAGGGAGAAAAATGTGTTTGGGAGGTGAGAAGACAAAGAAGTATCAAGAAAGATCGAGAGAAATGAGATCTGAATTGCACTGACCCTATATATAGAAGCTTAGTAATTCTCGATAAATCGAGAGGTGTCGAGCTTTAAAAGGGTCGACAGATGCAGCTATCGAGCAGGTGTACAGAGGTGTCCACAGCAAAAACAAGCTCAATGGATCGAGGAGCTATTGAGCAGCTATCAAGGAGACAGAAACTTTCTCGATAGATCAAAGTGCTATCGAGAAGCTGTCGAGATTGTGATAAAAAGAAGCTGAAGAGCTCGATAAATAAGCCAGGTGTCGAGGAGCTATTGATATTGCTTAAAAATAGTTTTTTAAGAAGAGAAAAACACATATATGAATACAATAAAAAATACAACTCAACCAAGGATCCAAACATCATTTTAACCTCTCAGAAGCATCTCTCACTCAAGAAAAATGTAGTCAAATAGATCCCAAAACACACACACACTAACAAGTCTACCCAATTTTATATTTTTAAAAAAAGTTAAGATAGTTTAGTGAGCAAACATAGACACAAGTATTCCTTGTGATGGCTAAATTACATTATACATGCACATGATCAAAAGTAGCAAAGAATATTGCGTGTTGTGTGTGAAAAACATTGTAAGATTGTATAAGTGTCTACATGTATGACGGTTTGAGATATGATAAAATCACTTTAACTCACACATAATCATAACTGTTTGATGGGGACTATCACCTTCGAGGTACATCCTGTAACTCCCACATCTCCTAGAATATACGCTTGCAATCATATAAAGCATTTTGATCTTTCTGCTTTTATTTTTCTTTTAATAAGCATATAATGCATTGCTATGCCGAAGCATACAAATGTTATTTCATGATTAGCGGGAACAGTGGTGAGATGGTTATTTATGCTTTCTCTTAGAATTTTCTAATCTTTCCCATTAAAAAGAGTGATACGAGTGTAAAGTACAAGAGATTACTTAACCTTACTCATCACAAACACAAGCCACAAAGCTCACTTGTTTAGTTGTGCATAGAGATACTCATCTAAATTATAAAAGATACAAAGTTTAGAAAACTTTGTTTCAATGGCCATCCAAGGTACACAAGTACTAATGTATATAAACACACCGTTTTTGTATTTTTCAATTTTTCAATTTTTTTTTTTTTTGAAAAACAAAACAAAGCAAAACTGAAAAATAATCAAACAAAAACATGCTAAACAAAACAAAGCAATGCATAAAAGACAGCTAAAAACTAAAAAGCAAAACACACAAGTAATGCAAAACAAAATAACAAAGGGGAAAGAGAGAAAAAGTGACAAAATCACTTGGAGCCATTTTCCTTCTACACCTTGGAAGAACCTTTCCATCTAGCAAACCCTTGATCTGGCGAAGAGGGGGAAGAGTTAAAACCGTTCAAGTTCGAAAGGAACATGAGGGCTTTAAGAAGATCTCTAAGAGGAGCAAAAGAGGATGGAAGCTAATTCTGATCTCCTGACGCGATCATGCTTTGCTTTTTTGAGTGGCTAACCACTTATAGCAATTAGGTCAGTATTCTAGCCACCATAAGTGATACAAAAATGTTGCTTTTTTTGTTTGCTTTTGAGTATTTCCCTTTTTAGCCTAGGGTTCTTATCTCTTCTACAAGTTTAGGGTGCTCCTAAGATAGATTTAGCTTTCTATGTTCTCACTAGTAATTCATTTTTAACTTCATTGTTCTCATTTTCAACATTATTAGAGAAGGAAAAAATAGTAGTACTAGAGAGTAGCAATACTAGAGAGGAGAAATCATACCTAAACCGGTTTGATCAAGAGATTTTGAAGAAAGCATCTTATAAGCTTAGCCTTGAAGTCCTTTCACTGAGCTTTGACTTGGAACAATTCTTCAAGCTTTTGGTCTTCTCGCCAAGAAATTATTCTCAAATCTAGTGCTCCAATGGTCTGATTTCTTCATCAAATTGTGGAAATTTCTTCCTTTCAAGCTCCATCACTAAGCTTCTTGGTGGCCAACCTATAAACTTCTCATGTTTCTAGACTTGTATTATTATGCATAGGTTATGTGAATGTCATCTTTCATCATCTTTTTCCAAACTTGGACTCCACCATTTCCTCTTCTTCATCCAATCTTCAACAATCCCTTTAGTAGGATTTATGAGTGGAGTGAAGGCATTTAGGATTCCATCATCCTCATTATCAGAATCTCCTGGGCTCATGTCCTCAACTAGCAGTGCCTTGCTCTTCCTAATGGTCTTAGATATGTAGGCACTCTTGTTCATGTGATCAAAAGCCTGACCACAAACACTTTGGTCTGAGGAACAGTGTACTACCACCATCCTAGCATTTCTTCTTTGTCTTGGCTCTTAGATGGAAGAACTGATTGCTTGGTCTTTGTAAAGCTTTATATGGGCATTCTTCATAAACTTCTTGAACTCCTTATTAGGATTCATTTAGAATCTTCATCTCAAAAGATCATTAGTTCACTGTTCTTGGCTTTCAATGCCATGCTCTTTCTCTACTATTTCCCGATCCTTTCAAACCTAACTATAGTCTGAGATTGCCAACCAACTCGTAAAGGAATTTGTCCAATTCTTTGATTCCTCAATGGCATGATCTTGGCATGAATCACTCGGAGTAGAATCTAAGCATCTTTCTCACAATCTTAGGTCAGGAATGGTTTATCTTAATGTCACTATGTCAAGCTTGGCATAGAACTCTCGAAGACTATCCTCCTCATCTATTTCTTTAAAGCTCATAGTAAGCCTTTGAAGCTTTGAATCCTTGACAGCTTTGTCCTTATAGGTTTTTGGAGAATGTCTCATGCTTCTTTGAGTTTCAGTGAGGAATCTTCTTGAATTCCTCATTCATGACTCACTGAATAAAGCATTCAATGCTATGTTGAATTCTCGCCTTGATCTTAGCATCATCCCAATCGGCCGGCATTTCTAGGCTTGNTTATAGACAAATTTGTAATAAAGAAACATCTTAATCCACAAGATTCGTCTACTATCCAAGATTAGTCTTTTCATTGAACCCCTAGGAAAAAAAAATAAAATAAAAATTTCCTAAAGCCGCCATGGCTAATGTGCCATGTCAACAAAATCTCCCAAATATATATATATATATATATTGCATTATTCACTTTATTCTACCTTTTATCTCCTTCAATTGTTGTTTTCTTAGTTCAACCTTTCATCTTCTCCAACCATTGTCTTCTTAACTTTTCCATTTCATTTTCTTTACGAATCGTTAAATTTTCCATTTCATTCATTTTATGCATTCTTATTATTCTCCTTTATATATTCTTAATTAAATTCTATCTTTTTACTTTTTCCAACCTTTTTTCTCCTTTAACCTTTTCTCTTCTATCTTATTTTTCATATAAATTTGGTATAAGTTCCCTTCCCACCTCTCACCTACTTATTCCAACTTCACAACAAAAAGGGACAATACTCTCTCTATTTCTTCAATATTGTTTCTCATTTGATGGATTTTTTAAAATTGTGTCGACTATTTTTTTTTTTACCCCATTGATGTTTATTTTTGTTATTGTTGATTCAAATTTTTAATCACATTTTTTTTTTTTTTTAGCAAATCCTTTTCAACTTATGCATTTAGGTGTTTCGGTTCTTTTCCTATATCACTTCAATTTGATTTGAGTTTTGGTTAATAATTAGTTTTTTTGAAAGTTAGAATTTATGTTCTTTGAGAGATCCATTTAGATGTTCAACAATGAGGTTTTGCTAAGTTTTTTTTTTTTTTTTTTTTTTAATTCCTTTAGGATGGAGAAATTTGTAACTTTAGTAGAGAATGTATTATCAATCATTTTTTTTTTTTAAAGTACCCTGTAATACCACTTATTCTATAAGGGTATCCATAAGCCACTGATTTTCACATTCAACCGCTAGATTTGTGAATCCAATTGCTCTACTCCATTTAACAGCACTTAGCAGTTAGCACAACTGCTACACCCATTCTTCTATGAATTGAATACACATTCATTCTCTCCGACATTATAGTGAGCACCTCACCTGCACTATCTCTGATAATGGCACCAATGCCCTCGCCTAACCCATATTTGAAACAAATCCCAGCAGCACCCAGTAATATATGCTAAACAAGCGACAAAAGCACTTTGATGTTATGTCACAAGTCTCCATAGCAAGAATGTTTGAATAAAAAAAAAATTATTCAAGAGTGATCCGGAAAAGATGCTCTTATTTTGGCCGCGCGACATGCTTCTTGAAAGAACAACTACAATATAAACATTTACACAATTGATCCTCAATAATTATCAATTATTATTTGTAACCTTGAATGAAATCCAATGTAAAGAAATCTAAATCTAGACCCATATAACCATTTGCTAAACCTCACATATCAAATAATCAATATGTAGAGAAGAATAAGACCATGAAAACCTGCAACTTTAAATATTAAGAATAGGCACTTGTGCAAGGTTGGGGATAAATTAATTAGTAGAGGAAAAGAAAATAATATAATACTTTCTTAAATTAATAAAGTTAGCTTATAGGCCAAGAATGTGTTGAGCTCTTGTGATGAATTAATTAATTAATTAGCCAAGTTTATTAATTAACCGAATTAACATGTAAGATGCGTGGTAGCACAAACAAATCAACAATTAAACTAAGTATGCAGCAGAAAATAAATTGATACTGTGATTTATTTACAAATGGGAAAACCTACATGGTAAAAATCTTACCAGGTGATTTTAAGATCACCGCTCCCAAGAATCCACTATTATCACAATAAGTTGTTACAAGTAAAGGAATCCCAATACCTTATACCAACCTACAGTTGAACCCTTACTTCAATACCCAATTGGACTTATTCTGTAGTGACAATCTCTCCTTTTAATGCACAGCTCCCAGTAAATGACTAAGCAATTATGTGGATCCTAGTACGCAACTTAATCACCAACTGGAGAAGGATGTTGGCTGCAAAGTTCTTCAGTT
Source organism: Quercus suber (assembly GCF_002906115.3). NCBI lineage: Eukaryota > Viridiplantae > Streptophyta > Magnoliopsida > Fagales > Fagaceae > Quercus > Quercus suber. Next base: position 120,268 of record NW_027069521.1, read on the forward strand.
CATCCAGACAATGAAGATCATGATGTTGCTTGGTCACAAAACCCTATGGTGTACAAACACAGTAGCTTCTTCAAGAGAAAGATGAATTAAAGTAAATTCTGTCTCCGGTCACAATTTGCATGAACAAGACTTTGCTTCACACTCACGTAACCTTTGACAGCCCTTAAAATAATCCTTATATATATATATATATATATTTAGGGTTGTGAGAAAAGAAAGCCTAAACACATGCTCACGGATTGGATGAAAAACAATCCTGAAAAATTGAACTTTATAAATCTCGATAGATAGCTATCTATCGAGCTAGTTGTCGAGTCACAGGCTAAAACAACTCTCTTTAAATCTCGATAGATGCTAGCTGTCGAGCTTAATGAACACTCTTTACTAACTTGATTTTTGGACAGACTTGCATGGTTTTAACACTTGAACTTGAAACCTTATTTCTTGAAGCATTAAACACATCCTGAATCTACCCAAATACGAGTAAAGTGAGTTTTGTCAAAGGATTAGCCAATTACATAAAATAGTGACATATGTTCCTATCATTGACTCACATATATTTTAACAATCTCCCCATTTGGCAATTCGTGACAAAACCATAACAAACAAATGGGATATGAGAGAAGTCATAAATCACTCAACTGATATTCACTTGTTGAATACAATAAAATCTATCTTAATACAAACTCTTGAAAAATTTTGTAAGAGGAGAGTTTATGGCAAGTAGACTTTGATAATCTGTATTTTTGAAACACTTTAAACAAAACGCATCAAGGCATCTTAGTGTAAACATAAAAATAGATTGTATACACTAAATGAGAAACATGCGTATAAAGAAAGAAAAGAAACAACACTTGGAGAGATAGGTGAAAGAACATACATCAATATATAAATCAAATATAAGTACAATGTATGTCAAAATGGTCACAAGACCAATGTACATGAGATAAGGTATCTAAAATATAGAGAAAAGAAAAAGATACATGAAATCCTCACTACATCCCTCAAAATATGAACACTCCCCCTAACAAAAATCTCCTATACTAACCCTCCCCCTATGGGTATGACTACCTCATATCCAAAACTACTCTCCTTTTTTGTCATGAGTGAAAAAGTGTAAGTATCAAGTAGACATCTCATCATCGCTAGGTGAGCTAGCACCTCACTTCTCATCATCATCGTTGTCGTTAGAGTCATCATTGTCGTCCTCAAGTGCCTTAGGAGGAGGAAAGGGAGACTCTATGAAGCCACCAAGGTGAGTCTACCATCTAACAATATGGCCAACATGGGTGTTCACCTGACACAACTCATCAGTGAAAGTGTCAAGGCGTGCATCCATGCACTAAAGCTACACCATGATCGCATCAAGAGTCACACCACCTACAAAAGAAGGAATGGAGGTGGATGGAACAAAAGGAGTGGGAGGAGCTGCTGTACTAGACCGCCTCAAACGTAGCTGTGCCTCGCTCCATTTAACAGTAGCGTGTCAATGGCACACATAATAGAGAAGTGGTCAGAAACGGGAAAGGGAACAGAAAAATGGTGTAAGATCCTCGTGATTCACGAGCCAAAGGGAAGATGAGCTTATCACGGGTCCCCGAATCCTATAGACATTTAAGATAGAAAGAATGAAATGAGAGGAAAAATCTATAGGAAGATGCTCTACAAGAGAAAGCAAAAATTGAGCACGGGGCTGTAATAGAGTTATAGTGAGAAAGAGGATGTAGAACAAAAGTCATAACCATGTTCATGAACCTAGGACCTTTAGCAAAGGTCGAACACGGAGTAACTGACGATTGCCCCTAATCAGAGGGACACTCACAAAAAGCTAACATAAGCTAGTCTTTGGACATAGTCCTCAGACGCTCAAACTAGGGTAGTCAGGATGCTCTACCCTCGGGACACGGAGCACATCGGATACAATATTCAGTGTGACCATAATGTGCATACCCCAAATGCGAGTAACAAAAAGAGGTACTATAAAATCAAATCCATGCATGTTGGAGTAGAACTCCTGTATCAGCATAAATGGACATGTGACCGGGATGTCACACAGTGACTCCCAACCCCTACTGTGAATGACAATGGGTAGGACAGTGTCGGAGAAGTCCGAGAAAATGACTTGGCGTTCCAAATGAACGCCTCATCTAAAAAAGTTCTTCGAGAAGTCCTTTTGGTTACTCATCACAGAACTGAACAGAAGAAGGAGTAGGATCAAATGAAGTGGATGCCCTGAACGAAGAAGGTTTCGGGATGAAGTAGATTTATGCTTAGGTGCCATGACACAACTAACGTAAACTAGAGATAGAGAGCAAGAGAAGGAGACACGCAGAAAAGCACCAATACAGTCAATATATAAAATATATAGAATGTAAAGTACGTATGCGTGAAAATGCATGAACATATGATATGCAATAGTAAAAATATCATGGGCTCAACCTTATCCAATCCTACTAGCACACATGTTTGCAATAAAGTAAAAACACATCTAAGAATGCATGAAACATTGTTATAATGCAAATGAGATGCAATGCATGATGGTTTAAGATCAAAAATCCAAAACCCATCCCAAAAATTTTACAAAAACTCCATCAATTTTGAAAACCCCCAAAAAATTTTCAAAAACCTAAAAACCTAGGTCTAATGCATGAAATGCATGAAGGATGAAGGATTTAGGAACCTTACCAGTGAAGAAACACTTGATTAAGGCCGAAAATCCCTTGGGAAAGGAGTTTGAAGGGAGAAAAATGTGTTTGGGAGGTGAGAAGACAAAGAAGTATCAAGAAAGATCGAGAGAAATGAGATCTGAATTGCACTGACCCTATATATAGAAGCTTAGTAATTCTCGATAAATCGAGAGGTGTCGAGCTTTAAAAGGGTCGACAGATGCAGCTATCGAGCAGGTGTACAGAGGTGTCCACAGCAAAAACAAGCTCAATGGATCGAGGAGCTATTGAGCAGCTATCAAGGAGACAGAAACTTTCTCGATAGATCAAAGTGCTATCGAGAAGCTGTCGAGATTGTGATAAAAAGAAGCTGAAGAGCTCGATAAATAAGCCAGGTGTCGAGGAGCTATTGATATTGCTTAAAAATAGTTTTTTAAGAAGAGAAAAACACATATATGAATACAATAAAAAATACAACTCAACCAAGGATCCAAACATCATTTTAACCTCTCAGAAGCATCTCTCACTCAAGAAAAATGTAGTCAAATAGATCCCAAAACACACACACACTAAACAAGTCTACCCAATTTTATATTTTAAAAAAAGTTAAGATAGTTTAGTGAGCAAACATAGACACAAGTATTCCTTGTGATGGCTAAATTACATTATACATGCACATGCATCAAAAGTAGCAAAGAATATTGCGTGTTGTGGTGAAAAACATTGTAAGATTGTATAAGTGTCTACATGTTATGACGGTTTGAGATATGATAAAATCACTTTAACTCACACATAATCATAACTGTTTGATGGGGACTATCACCTTCGAGGTACATCCTGTAACTCCCACATCTCCTAGAATATACGCTTGCAATCATATAAAGCATTTTGATCTTTCTGCTTTTATTTTTCTTTTAATAAGCATATAATGCATTGCTATGCCGAAGCATACAAATGTTATTTCATGATTAGCGGGAACAGTGGTGAGATGGTTATTTATGCTTTCTCTTAGAATTTTCTAATCTTTCCCATTAAAAAGAGTGATACGAGTGTAAAGTACAAGAGATTACTTAACCTTACTCATCACAAACACAAGCCACAAAGCTCACTTGTTAGTTGTGCATAGAGATACTCATCTAAATTATAAAAGATACAAAGTTTAGAAAACTTTGTTTCAATGGCCATCCAAGGTACACAAGTACTAATGTATATAAACACACCGTTTTTGTATTTTTCAATTTTTCAATTTTTTTTTTTTTATGAAAAACAAAACAAAGCAAAACTGAAAAATAATCAAACAAAAACATGCTAAACAAAACAAAGCAATGCATAAAAGACAGCTAAAAACTAAAAAGCAAAACACACAAGTAATGCAAAACAAAATAACAAAGGGGAAAGAGAGAAAAAGTGACAAAATCACTTGGAGCCATTTTCCTTCTACACCTTGGAAGAACCTTTCCATCTAGCAAACCCTTGATCTGGCGAAGAGGGGGAAGAGTTAAAACCGTTCAAGTTCGAAAGGAACATGAGGGCTTTAAGAAGATCTCTAAGAGGAGCAAAAGAGGGTCCAACCTATCTCCAATGTTTGCCACACTTTCTCATCTAAAGACAGCAAGAAAGCTTTCATGCGTACTTTCCAGTATGCATAGTTAGTGCCATCAAATAAAGGAGGTATAATAAGAGACTATCCTCTATCCATGACAAACAGGAGTTAATGGATCACATAGCAAAGATTAACCCCAATCAAAGTGTGCCTCCTCTATTACTACTTGATAGGCTAAGAATGTATTGATCCCTTGTGATGAATTAATTGATTAATTAGCCAAGTTTATTAATTAATCAAATTAACATGCAAGATGAGTAGTAGCACAAAAAATCACCAATTAAACTAAGTATGCAATGGAAAATAAATTGACATGGTGATTTGTTTACGAATGAGGAAAACTTGCATGGCAAAAACCCCACCAGGTGATTTTAAGGTCACCACTCTTGAGAATCTACTATTATCACAACAAGCAGTTACAAGTAAAGGAATCTCAGTACTTTATACTAACCTACAGTTGAACCCTTACACCAATACCCAATTGGACTTGTTCTATAGTGACAATCTCTCCTTTCAATGCATGGCTCCAAGTACGTGACTAACCAATTGTACGGATCTCAGTACGTGACTTAATCATATACTTGAGAAGGATGTTGGCTACAAAGTTCTTCAGTTCATCCAAACGATGAAGATCATGAAGTTGCTTGGTCACAAAACCCTACGATGTACAAACACAACAGCTTCTTCAAGGGAAAGATGAATTAGGGCAAATTCTGTCTCTGATCAAAATTTGCACGAACAAGACTTTTCGTCACACTCACGCAACCTTTGACGGCCCTTAAAATAATCTTATATATGTTTAGGATTGTGAGAAAAGAAAACCTAAACAAATACTCACAGATTGGATGAAAAACAGTCCTGAAAAACTGAACTTCATAAATCTCGATAGATAGCCATCTATCGAGCTAGCTGTTGAGCCACGGGTTGAAACTGCTCTCTTTAAATCTCGATAGATGCTAGCTGTCGAACTTCATTAAACAGCACTTTTTGACTTGATTCTTGGACAGACTTGCATGACTTTAACACTTGAACTTGAAATCTTGTTTCTTGAAGCATTAAACACATCCTAGATCTACCCAATTACAAGTAAAGTGTGTTTTGTCAAAGGATTAGCCAATTACATAAAATAGTGACATATGTTCCTATCATTGACTCACATATGTCCTAACATTAGCTAATGTGATCATCAATGAATTTTAAGAATGCCATGGATTGCTGATTTTCTAATCATTGGATTTCTTAAAAATCTGTGGGTTCAAGTTACACCTAATGTAACTCTAAACCGTGTTACATCAGTCAATAATTTGTTATGTTAGGTTCTAAAGGTTTAGGAATTTATGTATTTAGAACTCTAATTTTTAATATTGGCAAACCATAATCAAAACAATCTATTTAGTCTTGTTAAAGTGTACTCAAAGTTGTTTAATTATTGTAAAGTTGGAATCGAGAGACTGTAGATGCATTGGGGCATTTCGGTCTGGCTCGATCAATCGAAGAATAGATTCGATCGATCGAAAATCGACCAGATTGCGTTTTCTGCAGTTTTTCCAACTCAGCCCTAACTCATTAAACGTTTAGGGTTTTATGTTTTTACCCTAGGTATATAAGGCAAAACCCTAGCCATGTTTTTAGAGTTGCTCCAGTTGTATTATTGCTCATACATTGCTATTTTGTGTAAATCTCTTGTGAGATCTAGAGGAGCTTTCCTTTACACAAAGCTTAGGGTTTTCAAGATTAAGATTACTTTAACATCTTGACGATCAACTAGGTTGCTACCATTGAAGCTTAAAGAATATCAAGCGTGGGTGCTTGTAGCTGATTAAAGAATTCAAGAAAGAAGGAGTCTGTGGATTCGAAGCTTGCACGGGGTCGTGTCAGTAAGTTCTACTGGTAGGTAGCATTAGGAAGTCGAGCAGGGAGCTTGTAAGTCCTTTTGTATGAACTTCAATTCTTTCATAGTGAATTCAGTTTTGCCTTGAGGATCGGTGGGTAAAATCCTCCCCAGGTTTTTTACCGGTTTGGTTTTCCTTGGTGATCATATCTTGTGTTATTTATTATTCCACTGCTATATATGCTTGATATGATTGTTTGATTGTTTTAACCTAGAATTGCTTAATTTGACTAAGTAACAACTTGGCTAATTAACTAGGCTACTCAATCTGGTTGTGTGTTAAGGGGTCTAAATTTTCCATCATGTTATATAAATTATATTTTGAAAATCACACCGTTAAATTACATGTTCTATATGTCCTTAACACTCATATCGATTTTCATGTCAATTATTATTTACCATTTTATCTATAAAATCATCTTTTATACATTATTTTAAACTATGAAAACTTGAATTTAAATAATTTGTTAGGACATATGTGGAACTTGTTAGAACATATGTTATTGTAAATTAGCTAACCCTTTGACAAAACGCACTTTACTTGTAATTGGGTAGATCTAGGATGGGTTTAATACTTCAAAGAATAAGAATTCAAGTCTAGTATTGAAGCCATGCAAAACTGTCCAAGAAACAAGTGAAGAAATTGTTATTCATTAAAGCTCGACAGCAACTCGATAGATATTATCTATCGAAGTTTAATGTGTGTGCTAGACAGAAGCTCAACAAAAACGATATCTATCGGGAATTACAAAATTTAGATTTCCAGATATGTTTTCAAGCATATCCAAGTGTATTTGTGTAGGGTTTCTTTTCTCACAACCCTAGACATATATAAGGTTTATTTTAAGGGCTGTCTCATTGGATGCAAAGTGATGCAAAGGTTGTTGCAATTGATTGTTCACACATATTGTGATCAGAGAAAAATTGCCCTAGTTCATCATATTCTTTCAAGAAGCTACTACGTCTTTGTGCTAAGGGTTTTGTAATCAAGGAGCTTCTTGATCTTCATCGTTTGGATGAACTGAAAAACTTTGCAGTCAACATCTTCCTCAAGTAGGTATGTTAGTCACGTACTAGGATTTGTGCCAAGGAGTAAGTTGCATACTGGGATTCATGCATCAATTGGTTAGTCACGTACTTGGAGCCGTGCATTGAAAGGAGAGATTGTCACTACATTACAAGTCCAATTGGGTATTAAGGTAAGGGTTTAACTGTAGATTGGTATAAGGTACTAGGATTCATTTACTTATAACTGCTTGTTTTACTAATAGTAGATTTTCAGGAGTAGTGACCTTAAATTCACCCTGTGGGGTTTTGTCTCAGTGGTTTTCCCCATTCATAAACAAATCACCCATGTCATTTTTTTTTTTTTTTTTTTGTTGCATTAAGTATATTTGGTGATTTGTTTGTGCTACAACGCTTATTGCATGTAATATAATCTAATCAATTTCACTAGGCTAAATTAATTGATTAAGTTACCAAATGAGTCAATATATTCTTGACCTATCATAATTGATTAATAAAATGACTATTAATCTATGATTACCTTGCAATATCTATAGAGAAAGTTAGCTTGATCTATTATCAAAAGCAAGTTATTTACTTAATTAGTGTAGTTAATCATTGTTGAGCGAACATTCCTAATATGTCATTTGGTATTTTGTTTGCAAGGCATTTTATATGGCTATACTTTGATTTGTAGATATTTACGAATGCATTGAGATAAACAATGTACTCCCTCCATCCCAAATTTTTATTACATTTTAGGATGTTTCAAAATTAAATCATCTTTGAAATGTCAAATCCCATTATTTTAGTAACATTCCATTATACCCTATAGAATTTATCAATTATTGTGCCAAATTTGATAAGAAGATTAAGATTTGACTTGGATAAGGCTTGACAGTGATAAAATTTAAATTTGAAGATAAGTTGGTAATCTACATCCAATAGAGTTTGTAATTTTATAGTAGTACACCAATAGAGTTTATAATCTATAATAACTTTGAAAATCAAACACTGCAAAAAAAATTTATTTTTATATGAAAAGTTCTTTAAATTTTTGACAAATATTTTAAGGCTAATTAGGAAACTTCTAATGTAAATAAATAAGTAAAAAAAAAAAAAGATAAGACATTTAATAATGTTCCCCTAAATAGTTGGGTTTTTAATAGACCAAAAAATTTGGGATGGAGGGCGTATCTAGTAGAAAAGGTTATGATCACTTTTGTATACTTCATAAGATACGGAACTATAATTAGATGATATTGAGTGGTTTGAGATTAGAAATGACATTAAAATAAAAAGTTACATGTTTTTAAATGGTGGGAAAGCTCTAATTTTATCTTCCTTTCCAACTATTAAAATTAAAAAAACTTAGGCTGTGTTTGGTTAATGTAAAATATTTTCGGAAAATAAATATTTTCCAAAAATGCTATTTTCGGGAAAGGAAAATATTTTCAAGTGTTTGGTTGCATTATGAAAATTGTTCTAGAAAATATTTTCATGTGTTTGGTAATATTCTAAAATTTTATTTTCCACCACCACCCACACAAAACCTATCACCACACAACAGGAAAACCACCAAAACACCACCACCCACACCACCACAACAACAACAAAAAAATCAGAGATCAAAGAGAGAAAGTAAAAAATCAAAATCACACAAAAACGTAGATCGGTTCGTGGGTCAATCAAAATCACACAAAAACGTAGATCGGTTCGTGGGTTAATCAAAATCACAGAGAGAGAGAGAGATCAGTTTGTGGATTCATGGCGCGAAGGCTCTGGGTCGCCGGCGAAGTCAAAGGCTCATGGGCTGAAGGCTCTGGGTCGAAGATCGGTTCGTGGGTTCATAGATTGGTTTGTAGATCGGCAAAGTCGAAGGCGTGATCTGGGCTCTAGGTTCGTGGCGTGATCTGGGCTCTGGCTTTATAGGCGAAGTCAAAGGCGTGATCTGGGCTCTCTCTTCTTCCTCTTTCTCTCTCTCTCTCTCTCTCTCTCTCTCTTTCTCTCTCTCTCTTTCTCTCTCTCTCTCTGCGCGCGAGTCCAGAAATGGTTTGAAGTGAAAATTTTGACAAAAACCAATTTCCGGGTCAAAGCCATTAAAACACACGGTCAACTGAAAATATTTTTCGGAAAATTTATTTTCCATGCCCAACTAAACACCTGCATTTACAGAAAAACATTTCCAAAAGTGATTTGAAGCTAAAACAAACATAGCCTTAATGATAGGCCAAAAATGTATTGACCCCTTGCGATTAATTAATTGATTAATCAACCAAGTGAATTAATTAATCAAATTAACATGCAAATACGTGGTAGCACAAACAAATCACCAATTAAACTAAGTATGCAACGGAAAATAAATTGTCAAGGTGATTTGTTTACGAATTGGGAAAACCTACATGGCAAAAACCCGACTGGGTAATTTTAAGGTCACTACTCCTGAAATTCCACTATTATTACAACAAACGATTATAAGTAAAGGAATCTCAGTACCTTATACAAAACTACAGTTGACCCCAATACTGAATTAGACTTGTTCTGTAGTGACAATTTCTCTTTTTGATGCACGGCTTCTAGTATGTGACTAACTAATTGTGCGGATCCCAGTTCCCAATCTCAATCACCAACTAGAGAAGGTTATTGGTTGCAAAATTCTTCAGTTCATGCAAGCAATAAAGATCAAGAAGATACTGGGTTACAAAACCCTACGGTGCACAAACAAAGCAACTTCTTTAGAAGAAATGAACTAGGGTAAAACTCTGTCTCTGGTCACAATTTTCTTGAATAAACTTTGCTCAACACTTGTGCAACTTGTGTCCTCTTTGACGGCCCTTAAAATAATCCTTTTATATGTCTAGGGTTGTGAGAAAAGAAAGCTTAAACACATAATCCTGGATTAGAGTCAAAACATATATGAAATTCTGTTTTTCATAAACCTCGATAGATAGCTAGCTGTTGAGTTGCTGTCGAGTCACAGGCTGGAACAGCTTCTTAAACCTTGATAGATGGCTAACTGTCGAGCTTTAATGACAGGCACTTCTTTAGCTTGTTTCTTGGACAAACTTACATGGCTTCAATCTTGAAACAAAGTTTCTTGAAGTATTAAACATATCCTAGATCTACCTAATTACAAGTAAAGTGCATTTTGTCAAAGGATTAGCCAATTATATAGAATAGTGACATATGTTCCTAACAAGTGAATCACATATGTCCTAACACATATGTCCTAACAATCTCTCCATTTGGCAATCTGTGACAAAACCACAACAAACAAATAAACATATGAGAGAAGTCATAAATCATTCAACTCATATTCACTTGTTGAATACAATAAAATCTATCCTAACAAAAACTCTTGAAAAATTTTGCAAGAAGAGAGTTTATGGCAAGTAGACTTTGACAACTTGTATTTCTGAAACACTTTAAACAAAACTCATCAAAACATCTTTGTGCGAAACAGAAATAATAGATTGCATACATGTAATAAGAAGCATATGCATAAAGAGCGAAAAAAAAACAACACATGTAAGGGTAAATGAAAGAAACATACATCAACATATAAAGAAGATAAGTACAATGTATGTTAATAATGGTCACAAGACCCAATGTACAAGAATAAATGTATCTAAAGTAGAGAAAAGAAAAAGATACAAATAAGCCTCACTATATCTCTTAAATATCAACACTAACCCTAACAAAATGGTCCTAAATACTAACTCTCCCCTAAGAATGACTACTCTCATATCCAAAACTACTCTATCTTTTTGTCATGAGTGACAAAGGGTAAGAGCGTCAAGTAGACATCTCATCGACAGAGCTAGCATCTCCATCATCATCATCAGAAGCATCATCACCATCATCATCATCATCATCCTCAGCATCAGAAGCCTCTGAAGTATGTGGAGAAGAAGCCTCAGGAGCAAAGCCACCCATGATTGCCTACTGCCGTGCAATACGACCGACACAAATGTTCACCTGATACAACTTTGTAGAGAGTGTGTCAGGGTGAGCATCCATGCACTGACGCTGCATCATGATGTCTCCTAGAGCCACATCGCTCGTAGAAGACGAAGGAGCGGATGTGGATGGAGCAGATCAAGATGGAGTCGAATGGGAGGGAGAAGCTGCTGACCTAGATTGCCTCGACCTAATCTACGCCTCGCTATGTTTAACAGTTTAGGTTTGCCCTTATCCTTTTTCCTAAATTGAAAAAGCTTGATAATCTCATCAGTTATGAAAGTTAGATTCTCATCCTCATCTTCATCTTCATCTTCATCTTCACTTTCATCTTCATCTTCAAAGTCCTCAATCTCTTCCTTTATACCGTTAAACCTAATCCCATCTCATAGGTTTGAAGGTTCCTTACAAGTTCAGTCAAAGGAAGTTGATCAATGTCTTTCACTTCTTCAATGGCAGTGATCTTAGCATGGAATCTTTCAGGTAAGGATCTAAGGATTTTCCTAACAATTTTGAATTTCACAATAGATTCTCCAAGATTGAAAGCAAAATTCACAAAATCCTTGAGTTTAGTATAGAACTCATCAAAGGTCTCATCCTCCTCCATCCTTATTTCTTCAAAACTACTAGTGAGTTTTTGAAGTTTCACAGTCTTTATTGCCTTGGTACCTTCATAGGTGGTCTTAAGAATGGTCTATGCTTCCTTACCAACTTCCGTGGATGATATTTTTTTGAATTCCTTATTGGTCACCCCACAAAACAAAGCATTCAAGGCCCTACTATTGAAATTTGCTGCTATGATTATTGCATTATCCCAATCTACTGACGCTTCATTTGGCTTAATCCAGCCAACTTCAACAGCTTGCCATACTTGTTCACCTAAAGCCTGCAAAAAAAATTTCATACGAACTTTCCAGTATGCATAATTAATTACATTAAATAAAGGAGGAATCAAAAGAGATTGTCCACAATTTACGACAACAGGGGTCAAGGATCACACTTTATCCAATCAGAGTGTACCCGCTCTGATACCACTTGTTGGCAAATTTAGACCCTTGTTGATAGAATTAATAAGTTTTAAATCCAAGTTGTTAATTCGATTTATTATGAATAAAACTTGTTAAAACAAACAAACATCAATATCATATCAAAATCATGTAGCAGAAAAATAAATAAGACAAGATATGATGACACAGGAAAACTAATGAAACAAACTAGTTTCACAGTAAAAAACCTGGGGGGAAACCTTCCCGAAAAGCAATCTATTATAGTAAAGAGAAGTTTCAAATCTAGTACAACACCATTGTCCCTAGACTCTACAATCCCCGTCGATGAACTTACAGTAGAAACTTTCTACCACTTCAAAATCTCTGAACTTTTCAATATATGAACGCCACCCTTTGATACACGGATCTTAGTATGTGATTAACTCCTTTGCACAAATCCTAGTACGTGACTCACTCACTAACTTGAAGAAGAAGAATGTTGGCTGCAAATTTTTTCACTTCATCAACAATAAAGATCAAGAAGCACTTGGTTACAAAACCCTAAAGCACACAGATGCAGTAACTTCTTTCAGAGAGAATAAGGCATCGGTCACCTTTTGCATGTGTTCTTCTTGTATTCTTTTATGTGACGGCCTTTAAAATAAGCCTTATATATGTTTAGAGCTGTGAGAAAAGAAACCCTACACAAATATATAAGCATGGGCCGAAAATTAGATCTGGAAATCTAAATTTCGTAATTCTCGATAGATACCTCGATAGGTGGTATCTATCGAGCCTCGATAGGTGGTATTTGTTAAGCTATCTGTTGAGCTTTAATGAATCAGGACTTCTTCACTTGTTTTTTAGACAGATTTGCATGGCTTTAATCCTAGATTTGAACTCTTGTTCCTTAAAGTACTAAACTCATCCTAGATCTACCCAAATACGAGTAAAGTGCGTTTTGTCAAAGGATTAGCCAATTACATAAAATATGTTCTTAACAATCTCCCCCTTTGGAAATCTATGACAAAACCACAACAAACAAATGAACATATGAGAGAAGTCATAAAACACTCAACCCATATTCACTTGTTGAATACAATAAAATCTATTCTAACACAAACTCTTGAAAAACTTTGCAAGAAAATAGTTCATGGCAAGAAGACTTTGACAACCTGTATTTCTAAAAAATTTTAAACAAAACTCATCAAGGCATCTTAGTATAAAACAGAAATAAAAGATTGCATACAAGAATAAGAAACATATGTATAAAGATGGAAAAGAAACAACACATGTAAAGGTAGGTGAAGAAGACATACGTCATATATATATATATATATATATCAAAGATAAGCACAATATATGTAAACATGATCACAAGATCGATGTAGAAGAAGTTAAAAGAAGCTCTTAAAACAACAAGGAGGTAAACACTCCCTCTAACAAGATGAAACACAACTCCCCCTTACAAAGGCATGTATTTCTCTCCCTAACATGTAGAATCTTAAAAAGAAACCACATATTCTCCACAATTTCTCCCCCTTTTTGTCATGATTAACAAAGGGTATAAGAAGTTAGAAAGTTTCACCCGAGAAATATAAAGATGATCAAGGATGATTAAAGCGGTATAAAGAATCCATATAAATGCATGAATGTAATGAAACAAGATGCTATAGATGATAAAATAAAAGAAATATGCAAAACATGTGAAAAACAATGCATGCAAGAGGATCTCGACAGATCGAGAAGCTATCAAGTAGCTATCAAGCAGAAGCAAACCTCGATGGATCGAACAGCTATTCAGCATCTATTGAGCAGACAGAAAGTTTCTCAATTGATTGAGAATCTGTCAAGAAGCTATTGAGAATGTGATTTAAAAAAAAAAAGGTCAAAGGGCTCGATAGATAGACCAGATGTGAGAGGTATTGAGAAGTTGTCGAGATTGCTTAAAACCAGTTTTTCAAAGAAGAGAAAAACACAGACATAAATGCAATCAAACATGATACTCAACCAAGGATCCAAACAACATTTTAACCTTTCAAAAACATCTCTCACTTAAGAAAAATATAATCAAATAGATCCCAAAACACACACACACACTAAACAAGTCTAACAAATTTTTTATTTCAAAAATAAGTTAAGACAGTTTAATGAGCATACATTAATACATGTATTCCTTGTGATGACTAAATCACATTGTACTTGCACATGTATCAAAAGTAGTAAAGAATTTTGCGCAATGTGTGAAAAACATTGTAAGATTGCATAAGTGTCTACATGTTATGACGATTTGATATATGAGAAAAACACTTTAACTCACACACAATTATAATTATTTAATGGGGACTATCACCTTTGAGGTACATCTTATAACTCTCACATCTCCTAGAATACACGCTTGCTATCATATATAAATCATATTTATTCTTTTTGCTTTTATTTTTCTTTGCATGTTTTTATTTTAAGCAAACCATACATAGGCATATAAGAGATAGAAAAGAAATACCCAATAATGCTAAGCATTTGACATTCCACTTTTGCTATGCCGAAGTATACAAATGTCATTTTATGATTGGCAAGCAACAGTGATAAGATGGTTATTTATGCCGTTCTCTTAGGATTTTTTATTCATTCCCGTCAAAAAGAGTGATACGAGTGTTAAGTACAAGATATCACTTAATCTTACTTATCACAAACACGAGTCACAAAGTTTACTTGCTTAGTTGTGCATAGAGATACTCATCTAAGCTACAAATGATACAAAGTTTAGAAAACTCTATTTCAATGGCCATCCAAGGTATACAAACACACACTGTTTTTATATTTTTCTAGTTTTTCAATTTTTATTTTAAAAAATAAAATAAAGACTAAACAACCAAACAAAAATAGACGAACAACATGAAAACGTGAAAGAAATATATAGATGCATGAAAGCATGATTCCAAAAGCAAATAAGAAATCAAGCAAGAAAGTCCTACTATAGATAGAAAGAATTAAAGTAGAAAACAAATAGAAAAGACAATTAAGTCTTAGGCTCCTTTCTCACCCACATAACACTAGTCTTTGACCGTGAAGATGAAAAGGCACATGTCCTAGTATGTCTACTAAAGGACATAGAAGAATTAAAATTCTCCTGAAATCGAGTTAAAAGCTCAAAACTTTTAATAACTCTCCAAACAAAGGTATAGGTCATTGAGAGGAAACCTGTGACCATTTGGACACTTGCTTTTAAGGATACAATTTTAAACAATTGGGACAAATGTGTCCAGAAACACCACAATGGTGACAAACATGAAATCTAATAAAGGATTTAGAATTAACCAAATCAGTTTTGGATTTCATACCTTTATCACCTTTCTCAGATTGGGGCACAAAGACAGTCCTTGATCCAGAAGCCGTGGAAGAGGAAGGGCCGAAGGAAACAGCATATCTTAAGCCAGTTTTATCAGAACTAGGCTTTTAAGCATTCAATACCTCATCAAACTTTGCACTAGGCATCCTATCTATTTTAGTTCTAGCTTGACTAAGCTCTATCTTAAGATTCTTGACATTCTCTTCTAATGAGGTGTTCTCCACAACAAGAGTTTCAACTAACCTTGTAGTCTCATTTAGTTTGACCAACAGATCAGCTTTTTCAGTTTTTACCTCATTAACCTCTTTTCTACAAAGATGAGAAGTTTTTTTAGTTTTTATGAATTCAGTGCATAGCCTATCACAAGCTTTCTAAAGGGTCAACTTCTTAGGTACTTCATTATCAAAAAAAATCCTCACTATCACAAACACTCTCCACAATCACCTTATCGATTGTGGCAGCAAAGTCATAAAGTGACCACATTCATCCACATACTTATCAAAAGAGTCATTCTTAGTATCACTCCAAGTAGCCACCAACCCTTTATCTGCTGACTTCTTAGTCTTTTCCTTTATGAGGTAGTTTGGGTACTCTATCCTCATATGACCAAAACCTTTGCACTCATGGCACTGGATAAGGGGTTTCCCACTATTACCCTTCCTAGAGGATTTAGATTTCCTAGGAGGTTTGTCCTTATCCCTTCTCCTATATTGAAAAAGCTTGATAATCTCATCAACTATGAAGATTAGATCCTAATCCATATCATCATCTTCATCTTCAAAATCATCAATCTCTTCCTCTATACCCTTAAGTGCCAAGTTTCTACTCTTTCCACCTTTTCCCATTAAACCTAATCCCATCTCATAGGTTTGAAGGTTCCCTACAAGCTCAGTCAAAGGAATTTGATCAATGTCCTTCACTTTTTCAATGGTAGTGATCTTGGCATGGAATCTTTCAGGTAAGGACTTAAGGATTTTCCTAACAATTTTGGACTCCGCAATAGATTCTCCAAGATTGAAAGTAGAATTCACAATATCCTTGAGTTTAGCATAGAACTCATCAAAGATCTCATCCTCCTCCATCCTTATTTCTTCAAAACTACTAGTGAGTCTATTAGGACATATGTATTTCAATGTTAGGAACATATGTCAACATTTTATGTAATTGGATAATCTTTTGACAAAATGCATTTTACTTGTAATTGGATAATCCTTTGACAATGCTGGAATTTTTTTTGTTTCCATAATATTGCTATTGCTTGGTAGTTATATATTTTAATTCACACATAGACACAAAGAAGATTAGGATTTTTCCCCAACACATTGCTGGTATAGAAGCCACTTGGTAGAGAGAAGTGAGAATTTCGAGAGATATGGGCATGTATGCTTCTTGGAGGGCAAGCTTATATAAGAATTTTAGTTGATCTAGTACAAGTTGGTTTACATTTGGCTGAAAAGCTTAAAATCACTATGTAAATGTCACTGTCACAAGTCCAATAGCTGATCTAATGCATGGTTTTTGAGAGATTCTTTATGCTAGGAAGCCGGCGGGATACTTCGATGGTGTCATTTCAAGTTCGAAGACAAAGGACATCTTCTTTCCCAAGCAAAGTCCTAGAAATCAAAACAACCATTGACTTGGTTTTGGTCATTCTTAGCAATACAATTGTGAAAAATAAACACCACTATTATTGGTATAACATGTAGATCCACATTAACCCCCACTATTATTGTACACCGATTACCATATTCCACCCCAACAAATTATGAAAAATATGTCACACTTATTGTCCTAAAATTTGCACTTGCCCACTAATGTTTATGTGTAACGGCAACAACTTTGAACTCTTCATTTTAAATGCATTAGTTTTTTAAATAAAAATAATAATAATAATAAGACCACCTTTTTTTTTAATATTGTAACAATTATCAATTGTCCTCGAAACATATGCCAGTAAAAATAGTAAATTTAATCATTTAACCATTATTCTATTCATAGTTTCCCTTCTTTCATCTATATTTTCCGTGGCATATGCATATATCAATGATCTAGAAGGCCTTGTAAATTGTTAGTGAATAACATTGTAAAAAGAAATGATTATAATGAGTGGAGAGCTGGTATGATGTGAATATTATTATGTGATTCAATTGCGTCCAAGGTTATCATCTGTAAGGTTGAATTTAATCAACCATTGTATTGGCTTTATTCCGGGCCAAATTTGCTTGTAATTTAGCATTTAGTAACCTTATATTTAGGTGGGAATCATGTAAGGGTAGTGAGTGAGAGAGTGTGAAGAAATGCTCAAGATTGTGCAAGAATGCAGAGACTCGCAGCTAGGACTCGCAGGTGACTCGCGACTGGCAAGCCGCCAACTACAGCAAACGAGTGAAGTGTGTGAGAAGATGAACAGTCGCGCCAGCTAGAGCATTACAGGACAAAAGGTCTAGTCTAGCCGTTCTGTTATCTCATGGCTTGAACTCGCAACTCAGTCAAGTTGCGAGGCCAAGCCGCTAGACCACCCTGTTTGGAAAAAATTGACTTTTCGCATTCTTTTCTCACCCAAATATAAATACCCCTTATACTCACGAAATGTAGAGAGTTTCCAGAGAGAATTTTGAGAGAGAAACCCTTGAAAAAAACAAGATTGATTCATCCACAATCTTCACATAGAGACTCTTCAAATTTCTCTACTCTCATCTTCTCAATTGTTACATCCTTGAGAGATTTTTACCCAAATCCTGTTCTCACCATACTCATATCTGTAAGAAGGCTATTTGGTACTTTGAGAAGCAATTAAGAAGGGACCAATGGTTATTGGTTGATGTTATGGGTTATAGTGGAATCCGGTAAGCTAGAAAAGACAAAGGTTTGGCATAACCTAGTTGGAGTAAGAAGCTTGGAGGGCTTAGGTACCTGGGTAGATTAGGCTTGGAGAGTCTATTGTTATTCATATATCCCAACTTCATTTTCTAGCTGATTATTGACCGCTTAGAGGACGGCAGAGAGGTTTTACGCCGAGGGTTTCGGTTTCCTCTTCGATAACACATTGTTGTATTGTCCTTGTATTTGCATCTCTCTTCCCTTAATCTTTAACATTTAATTTCTGCTATAAATGTGATTTTTTTTAGTTTAGATTGTTTATCAATTCTAGTATAAGCTTATAATCATTTTCTACACATACATTGTTTGATATAAAGCTTGAATTGGTAACTTGTATTTTGGGGTCTAAACGTTCATAGTGGTTTATACACTATTTGAACTTTCATCCTCAAAATGGGAGGGTAGTTAAGTCAAGAATCAATAATTTAAAAGACCTTATGTTGAAAGTGAAAATAAATTGTGAAAAAAAAAAAAAATTTGATGGTACCAAAAATATACTTAAAATTGTTAGTCTTACCGATAGTAGAGCTGGCATGATGTGGATACAATTGAAAATTGACCTTTAGAAAACCAATGAGCTCACTCGGTTTGAATGGTGAGTCGAGTGCGGCCAAGGTCGTTTATCTCTCAGATGGGTGCGTTCTTTGCTTGCAAGGAATTCATTGTGCTCTTGATTATTATGGCCAGAGGAGAGCCTTTTAGCTTCAGCTCCCATTGATAGTTATACAGACTTTGCACAAATGTTAAATTAGTTAGATGTTTTATGAACTATATACATCCACATTTATAAGGTTAAAAAAAAACACACACAATCTAGAAGTAATTTTTGTTTCGATTAGTTTCTGTCTATACTTCTAGTCCCTGAAATCAAATGCCTTGATTTTTCTATGATTTAATATGAAATTGACTTACCAATTTAGCCATCCTTTTTAATTTTTTTTCTCATTTATTGTGAAATCCAAATGTAGTTACATTAAAAACTTGTAGTTCGGGTCAATGACCCATAGGCTAATTGGGAATACAAATTGGCAGTTCCTGACTCTTGCACCTCATCAAACAAGATGCTAGTTTGAGACCCAAAAAGGGAATTGGAATTAGAAAATAGTTATAGGGGTATTGGTCTATAAGCTAATGGAGGGATAAATAATATGTTTAAAATTATTCTTATATCATTGTAATTATATTTTAAGTATTTTTTTTTACACCATCCTTATTGATAGATTAAAAGAGTAAAGCTCTAAATCACAATATTTTTCAAAATTGTTAAATTAAAACGGTTGTTAAGCTAACCACTAACACTATTTTAATTATGATATATCATTATATAAGAACTTGACAACTTCATAAGTAAGTTTAAAAAAAAAAAAGAAAAAAAAAAGAAAAAAAGAAAAGAAAAAAGAAAAGTAGCTACCATAGATTTAGTAGTTGATAGAAATTTAAACCCCTAAAACCAACCAGATTAACCTAGTTAATTACCCAAGTGATTAACTTAGTTAATTTATGCAATTCTAGGTTATCACAAACATATAATCATATCAAGAATATAAAGCAGCGGAATAATAAATAACTCAATGATATGTTCACCCAAGAAACCACACGGTAAAAACCTGGGGAGGATTTGACCTAACTATCCTCAAGGTAAACCTGAATCCACTATGCGAAAGAATCAAAGTTCATACAAAAGGACTTGCAAGCTCCCTGCTTGACTTCCTAATACTACCCACCAGTAGAACTTACTGACACAACCACATACAAACTCCGAATCCACAAACTCCTTCTTTCTTGGATTCTCCAATCAGCTACAAGCACCCATGCTTGTTATTCTTTAAACTCCAATGGTAGAAACTGAGTTGATCATCAAGGTGTTGAAGTAATCTCTACCTAGAAAACCCTAAGTTTATGTGAAAGAAAGCTCCTCAAGGATTTCACAAGAGATTCACACAAACCGCAAATATATGAGCAATAAGAGCTGCCAAAACTCCTCTAAAAATGTGGCTAGGGTTTCCTTTATATAGTGGGAGAAGTAGATGTGAAACCCTAATTCTTAATGGACTTGGACTGAGTTGGAAATTCTGTAGAAAAACGTTCTGCCCGAGATTCGATCGATCGAGTCTAAGTTTCTATCTATCAAGCCAAGCCAAAATGCACCAATGCATCTGCAGCCACTCGATTCCAACTTTACATGAATTACACAACTTTGAGCAAGCCTAAGCAAGACTAAACATATTGTTTTGATCATGGTTTGCCAACATTACAAATTAGAGTTCTAAATACATGAATCCTAAGTCTTTAGAACCTAACAAACTCTCCCTTTGGCAATCCGTGACAAAACACAAATGAAAAAGCTTAAAGTTTACAAGTAAAAGCTCTTTACAAAAATAATGCTCATAAACTCAAATTCAATCCTAACTACTATCCATCAGTTGCAAGTGTAGATAGCAGCTCAATTGAATCAACCTGTATATTCCTAAAACATTCAACAAACGCATAAACGCATGTGTGACAAAAAAATAGTAAATCAACAAATAAGCTTCTCCCCCTATAAAAATAGGAAAAACAAAACAAGTTTTGGGAAAAACAATTTTGGAGAAAAATAAAGAGGTGGGGAAAATAAAGACACACAAACCATAGTTTAAAACTAAGGTGAGGATATACATGAAGAAAAAATATTCTCTCTTTCAATAAAATGCAAACATGGTGGCACTATGTGACCTATAAACAGTTGCATGAGTAGAGAAAATATTTGCACATTGATTATCCATCATATCTCTTAAGAAAAATATTTTTTACAGTTCACACATAATACTAACAAGTACATAACTCAAAAATTAATCAATCAATTTTCAAATCAAGTTGAGTACCCAATTTAGCAAAGTGTATGCATGTGTGAAAACAATGAGAGATATGACTGCAAAACTGCAAGATGGATACAAAAATCAATGTAATGCATGTGAATCCTAAACACAAATGATGCATGAAAAAAATTTCATGATGCATGCTCTAATGCAGTGAAACAAAGTTCAGTATAAGTTTAAATTCACAAAATTGGCTTGAGCATAGAGTTTCTAACAAAAACCCCAAAAAAATTTTGAAAACCACTTGAATGTTTTGAAATAAATTGACGAATTGACCATTACACATGAGGGAGAACAAATAAGAATGATCAATTACATCAAAACAACAAGCCAATTTTATTAATTAAACTCAATTTGAACAAAATCCTTAATTCGGGTACATTCAAGCTCAAGAATTTTCAATTTCTCAAACTTTAAACACATTTTGTATTAAGATTAAGGAATTTTTAATCTTGGATGGCCACAACGAGATCACACACAATAAAATGTACCAGATTTAGCAAAGAGTAACTTGTATTGTATGTGCAACTAATAAAAGCTTGAGATACATGTGAGGTGATATGTGAATAGTAATCAATCACAAAATCTATAAAATTCATCACATAGAATTTAAAAGAGACTATCACCTAAAAAGTTACATCATATAACTTCCACATCTCCTAGAATATAAGATTGCAATCATGTAAGTTTCTTGAATTTTCCTCATAATATACACACCAATTTTAATTATATGATTTGGCATGAAACCTAATAGTACACATCAATTTTAAGCTTTAAGCAATTAAATCGATGCTACACCTTATGTTCTTTTTGTGCATGTGCTACACTTTCTGAGCACGGAATCTTACAATAGCACTAAAGTGTTTATGATTGGCTAGTGAACAATGGTAGGATGGTTATTAATGCCTTTCTCAAAAGGATAAGTCCGACAGTCAAGTAACATGTGACTTCAAGATTAAGACACAGTGATAAACACCATAAACATCTTTCCCACACAACATGCACTACAAAACTTCAACTAGTAAAGTGTAATGAATAAACTATCAAAGTTAAACAAGGTACATAAACTTGTTATGTAAAGATAAGGTGGCCAACCTTGATTTCAAATCCAAGAAAAATAATGCCAAACACATAAAAAACTTTTTGGTTTAAAAAAATTTATAACAAAAAACAAAAAGCACATATTATGCTAATGAACAATGCAAAACTATGCATGATAGTGCTAAACTAAGCTATAGAGGGTACACAAACAAGAAATATCAATTTCTTAATTAACCCATGAGTACATGTACAAACTAGTAAATACTCATACAAAATCATAAATATCTTAGTACTTATAAAACACACACTATTCAAGTTTCTCCACAATGTCAAGCATGTTCTAAATCAAGAGAGATATCATAATTCATGTAATCCTCAAAAAGAAAAACTAGACAAAAAATAAAATATTTTTGTCTTTTTGAAAAATTTTCTATGTTTTTGGATTTTTTTTTAAAAAAAAGAAAAAAAAAAACTAAAAACCAAAACAACCAAAAAAAAAAAACAAAACATGTCCACAAACAATTGAAAGAATTAAATTAGGGACAAGTCAGCAACACTCACCTTGGAGAATCTTTTCTCACCCATCCAGCATCTAGCACGAGTCTTTGGCTTTGTAGGTGAAAATCCATGTGAAAGAAAGTGTATTTGATGGATTACACCAATTTTTTGAGAAAGACTAAAATCCTGCAAATTCCTTTCACAAGCCAATAAGCTTAAACTTTTCAAAAGCATATGAAACAATTTATTTAGACTTATGGCAGGAGAAATATCATCACATATCCTAGATTGAAATACAGAATGTTTAAATTTCAATTTATGACAATTAGGATGAATGTGACTAGAGACACCACAAAAGTGACAAACAGAAATAAATTTAGGAACATCAGTATTCCTAACAGTAAATTTAGTCTCAGATTTTGGCTTTTGCCTCAACAAAGAACAATTTGGTCTAATATGACCAACAACATCACAACAGTGACAGGTAGGCACAAAAACAGATTTATTATGCTCTCTAACAATAGGTTTAGACATAGGTTTAGAAACTCCAGCGTCTACATCAAAACTTTTACCTTTGTCTAACCTAGCAAAATAAGCATTTTCTTTATTATTCCTCTTAAAAGGAGGGATATAAACTTTCTTAGTTTTAGGTTTAAGAGAAATAGAAGCACTTCTATTATCAACAGCAGGCTTGGTACTAGTCAAATTTTCAATTTTAGCTTTAGAATCAATTAACTCTTGTTCCAAACTTTTCATCTTTTCATCTTGAGAGGAAATTTGATTTCTCAAAAATTCATTCTTTTTATTAGACTCATCTAATCTCACAATCAAATCCTCCTTTTCAAGATTAACCAATTTTAACTCTTCTTTAAACTTCTTAGCAATTTTCAAAAATTTAGATAATTCCTTACAAAGAGTTTCAAAAGTATCAAAAAAATCAGTAGAGGCATAAGCAGAAACCTGATCAGAAAGACAGTTCAAATTATCCATGATAACAGGGGTCAATGATCAGCTCAGAGATCAAAAGATCTACAACAAAACAGCTACCAGCTCTGATACCATTTGATAGAAATTTAACCCCTATAAACCAACCAGATTAACCTAGTTAATTACAAGTGATTAACTTAGTAATTTATGCAATTCTAGGTTATACAAACATAAATCATATCAAGAATATAAAGCAGTGGAATAATAAATAACTCAATGATATGTCACCCAAGAAACACACGGTAAAAACCTGGGGAGGATTTGCCTACTATCCTAAGGTAAACTTGAATCCACTATGGAAAGAATAAGTTCATACAAAAGGACTTCAAGCTCCTTGCTTGACTTCCAAATCTACCACGTAGAACTTACTGACACGACTACGTGCAAGTTTCGAATCCATAGACTCCTTCTTTCTTGGATTCTCCAATCAGCTACAAGCACCCACGCTTGTTATTTTTTAAGTTCCAATGGCAGCAACTGAGTTGATCATCAAGGTGTTGAAGTAATCTCTACCTAGAAAACCCTAAGTTTATGTGAAGAAAAGTTCCTTAAGGATCTCACAAGAGATTCACACAAACCGTAAATATATGAGTAATAAGAGCTGCCAATGCTCCTCTAAAAACGTGGCTAGGATTTCCTTTATATAGTGGGAGAAGTAGATTTGAAATCCTAATCCTTAATGGGCTTGAGCTGAGTTGGAAATTCTATAGAAAAACGTTCTGCTCGAGATTCGATCGATCGAGTCTAAATTTCAATCGATCAAGCCAAGCCGAAATGCACCAATGCATCTGCAGCCATTCGATTCCAACTTTACATGAATTACACAATGTTGAGCAAGCCTAAACAAGACTAAACATATTGTATTGATCATAATTTGCCAACACTACACATTAAAGTTCTAAATATATGAATCTTAAGTCTTTAGAACCTAACAGTAGTTTCAAATTAAAAGGATAACTACATAAAGAGTCATACATAGGAGTCCTATGATAGGACCATGGCACCTAATAAAGGCAAGACTCGAGAGCCATGTACAAGTACAATTGCAGACAAGCCTTCAAGCTGCTTTGGGACAAAAAAAAACAAAGAAGATTGTGACATTCGACAGTGGAAAGTTAGAAGCATCATATACATTCGATTCGAGTACTCTTTTTGCTGACCGCTATAACTCACGTCACGTTGATTTTCTCTGGGTGTAAATAATGGACTTGCATGGCTTGATTAGTGATTTGAAGTGAAATAGTGGTGCTACTGACAGTCACAGAAAGCTAGATCTAAATATGGTCAAACTCAAAAGTCTTCCTTTATTGTCGCTAATAAGTCAGCTTTTACTGACTTCTTCGACCGATCATATAGAATCCAAATTTCCAGTAAACTACAAGCTCTAAATTAAGTACCTAACATGCAAGTTGCAGCTCCCTTAATTTGAATAATTTTTCATAAACCCCTAGTTTTAAGTATCTGTCTAGAAAATGATGCATAGTTTTCAATTTTACTCTATGATAAAAAAATTGTCACTTTATTTTACTTTACAATAAATAACGGAACCAAGATTTTTGTTTTGGGGCTGAGATTAGGCCACCTTATTGATTTATAATTTAAAAAAAAAAAAAATTCTAAGTAAATAAATGTGCGCATGCATCAAAAGTATAAAGATACAGTACTAAAACTAAGTCAATAGGTTAAAAAATTACTAGATGATATGGCTTCAATTTTGCAAAGCAATCTTGCAAAGATCACTTAATGAGAGCAGCTGGAGGGGTAAAGGGTTCTAGTTTTACGTAATATAGAAGAGTTTTAAAAAAATATGGGGGCCAACCAATGTAGTTTCACCTCTGCTGCGTAGACTTTAGGGGTTTCTTATTATTATTTTTTGTTGGGAGTGGGAGGAGGGAGAAGCAGAGGGGTTTGAACCCATGACATGAAAATTTAAATGTAAATGCCCACTGGCAAATGAGCATTTATTCAATCTATGATCAATATTACTATAAAAAGACAACTGGTTTCTTTAGGCTTGGGGCATTTGTTAATAAGTTATTTTAGAAAAATTTTGTTACTACTTTTATGAAAAATATAAGAAGTTGTAAAAAAATCAATTACTTTTTCTTTTTTCATAAAAATTTTTTAAAAATATTTTCTAAACTAATATTTTAGGCTTTAGGGGCAGGCCCATCCAAATTTCAAATGAGAAAACTGAAAAGACTGAGTATAGGGTCAATTAAAACTAGTCTAGCCCACTTGGGCCTAAACAAAAAATTGGCGTATGGCTTTCCTGGCGACTGACTGGTGACTTGATCCAGTCGCAAAAAACGCGTGTTTTGCGTTTTAATGACAGTTTTTCAAAAACTTTTTAGTTTTTCCTTGAATTTCAGCGACTATTCATTATCTTCCCCATTTCTCTCTCTCAAACACTCCTTGTCTTTTTTGAAAAAAGCATCCATTTTTGCATCATGTCTACTCCAATCAACAAGAAAAAGGTATGGGTTTTCTCTTTTTCACTTCAGTCTTCATGATTTGAACATTTTTTTCTTGAATCTGTGTGTTGTGTTGTTGTTTTTTTATTTTTGAGGGGTTTCAGATATGGGTTGAAAATTTTTTGTTGGGTTTGTTTGAATGGGTTTTTGTTGCATTTTTCTATCTGATGTTTGGTATTTATTTATTTATTTATTTATTTTAATGTATTGTGTTCCTTTGTTGTTTTTGGACTCAGTTTTCATATCATACCCATTTTGTTATGTCTTGTTGACATATTCTTAGGTGTTCAGATATTGTTAGAGTTGGTTTCTTGATGATTGTGGTCAACAAATTGCTAGGTGCACATCTTCTCTTATGTTTTTCTTTTAGTCTTTTGGTGATCTTGTTGTATTTGTGCACAATGTCACATTGAGTTTTGGGTCATTTGTGTTAAATTCTCTATACTATAGCATGTTATATTTATCTCTGTTCCTCAATGTGTTTTTAATTTGGTTATAATATGTTGAGTATCTATCTATTGTGCTTTGTTCTTGTGGCCTCTTCTGCTTGTTCACAAATGGCTCCCACACCCACAAAGAAAAAAACTGCTACAAAGAAGGCTAAACAAAGGCTAAAAATGGACAATAATCTGTTTAGGTCTGTCCAGCATTTTGAAAGATATAGAGATTCTTTCATGAAGGGAACTATAATCCAGGAGAGGTTTGTGGATCTAAATGATTTAAAAGATACCTTCATTCCAGACTGTTTTGAAGGCAAGGGATGGGAGAAGCTACTGGGCCACCTACCAGTTGTGTGTGAACATTTGATAAGGGAGTTTTATGCAAATGTGGTCATCAGGGAAGGTGAGCTGAACTGCTGGATTAGAGGACATGAGTTCACCATAAATGCTCATGATATAGATGAGATTCTAGGACTTGATGGATTTGAAGATCATGAGTTCACCAACTACAAAGACAAGATGCTATCCTTAGACACTGTCCAAGCTCGGATTGGTGGTGTTAAAGAACAGAGATGTCTCAACACTACTGATTTTCCTATTGACACGAGGTGTCTGACCACCATAATGATGTACAACCTGTATCCAATAAGGAAGATGACTACACTGACAAATGCCAGAGCAATCTTTCTCATGGAGCTTAAGGAGAAAACTTTCATTGACATCAACTCCCACATATTTGACACTATTATAGAAGAGAGCAGAACCACCTCCAGGCCCAAGCTGATCTTTCCTAGTCTTCTTATGAGACTGTTTAGAGCAAAAGTGTTGCAATCCCTCAAGATATCAGTCTTATGGCTCCTCTATCAACCATAAACAAGTTAACCCTCACAAGGATACAAGTCCATATTCTAGGTGATGATGAGGAGGGTGACCAAGGAGAAGGGGATCCTATGGAAACTGAAGCAGAAGCTGCAGGACAATCAGTTACACTCAGAAGCAGAAGCAAGAGGAGTAGAGCCTCAACCTCATCAGCTGCACCTCCAGATCCACTCCAGATCATCCTGGAGAGGATTGATGGACTAAAAAAAGTTCAAAATGAACAAAATGATAGGATGGCTGCAATACAAGATTAGCTCAACATACTCTCAGCCAAGATTGACAGCTTCAACACCCAACAGTGACCCTTTGGCCATTCCGGTCAAAAATGGGAGAATTTTTTAGGAGCATCCCTTGAGGGGGAGTGCTATTTTTGAGGGGGAGCAGTTTATAAACAGCTAGTTTATTTTTTCAGCTTTATTTTATGTTTATACTTTGGATAATGTTTTGCTTTGTTTATGTGTTTGATACATTGTGGTTAATTGGTTCTAGTTTTATTTTTTGTTTTTTTATTTCAAAAGTCATTCAGTATTTTATTTACTGTTTTTGTACCTATTACCTTTGTAGGTTTTTAAGGTTCTCAGTTTAAGATTTTTACCCATGTTGCTTTTGTAAGCTTTTAGGGTTTGTTTCTATGCTTATTTTTGTAGGCTTTTATGGTTTGTACCATGCTTATGCAACCTTTATACTTTGTTGCCTTGTACTTCAAGCTAAATGTTATGCATTTTCCTTAAGTACTCTCACTTTTGTGCCTTTGTAGGATTTTATTCCTAGATGCATATACTTCATATGTAGTGCATTGGTTGAGTGTTGGTCATTCAAGTGATTTGCTTTGTGCTTATCAGCTTGAATGTCCTGATGTTCATTCCAAGTAAGAATGAGCATTGTGGTCACTTTCTTACAGTGATTGCTTGTTTGGTCAAGCCATGGTTTATTAATTTATTCCATTTTGCTTGATCACATTGTGCTTGTCTCATATGCATTACAAGTTTTCTACATACAATGAACTTATTGTGTTATTGTGTTTCAGTAGATGTTTTAGTTTTGTAGTTCAAGAGCTTTATAGATTCTAGAATTAGGTGTGAGTGAGTTTTCCAACTGTTCCTAACTCACGCGTTAAGTCTAGAGTTTGTTTTAGGGTTTTATCATGGAATAGCCAAAAGGGGAGATTGTAAGGTTGAATTTTATCAACCATCTTGTTGGTTTTATTCCGTGCCAAATTTGCTTGTATTTTAGCATTTAGTAATCCTGTATTTAGGTGGGAATCTTGTAAGAGTAGTGAGTGAGAGAGTGTGAAGAAATGCTGAAGATTGTACAAAGAAACAAGGACTTGCGACTGGATCTCACAGGTGACTCGCAGCTTGCAAGTCGCCAGAAGTTGCACATGTGCCAAGCATGCCAAAAGCTGAAGAGTCACGCCAGCTATTACACTACAGGACAAAAGTCCCAAGCTGGCCAGGCTGTTAGCTTGCGGCTTGAACTCGCGACTTAACCCAGTCGTGAGGCCAAGTCACCAGAACACTCTGTTTTGAAAAACCTGACGTTTCATATTCCATCCTCACCCTAGTATAAATACCCCTCTTTCCCACGAAATGTAAAGAGCTACTAAAGAGAATTTTGAGAGAGAGAAACCCTAGAGAAAACAAGATTGCCTCATCCACAATCTTCACCTAAAGGACTCTTTATATTCCTCTACTCTCTTCCTCTCCATTGATACATCCTTAAAAGGTTCTTGACCAAATCATTTTCTCACCATACCCACGACTGTGAGAAGGTTCATTTGGTGGTAAGGGAAGCAATTTGGAAGGGAATAATGATTACTGGTTGATGCTATGGTTTATAGTGGAATCCAGAAAGCTAGAAAAGAAAAAAGTTTGACGCAATCTCGTTGGAGCAAGAAACATGGAGGGCTTAGGTACCTGGGTAGATTAGACTTGGAGTGTCTATTACTGTTTATATATCCCAACTACATTTTCTAGTGGATTATTGACCGCTTGGAGGGCGGCGGAGAGGTTTTACGCTGAGGGCTTTGGTTTCCTCTTCGATAACACATCGTGTGCTGTCTTTGTGTTTGCGTCTCTCTTCCCTTTATCTTTACCATTTAATTACTACTGTGATTATGATTATTTATGGTTTAGATTGTTTATCAATTTTGTTATAAGCTTGTTATCATTTTCTGCATACACATTGTTTGATATAAAGTTTGAATTGGTAATTTGTTGTTTTGGGGTCTAAACGTTCATAGTATTTTCAACGTTATTTAAACTTTCAGTTATGATTTGTAAAGAAGACAAACGAAAAGCTTCAAAGATATGTAATCATTTTCTTATGGGGAGTCATATATGTTCATTTCTATAAATGAGATAGACCATTTGGCTTAGTACTAGTTGTGTATGACTTAATTGAATTGATCATTGAAACTTCACTCTAGACTAAAGACTATTCCACACTTGATACACGCACACAACACACATGCCTAATGTTCAATGAATGCCTTATTCATTTGTTCAATTGTACTTGTTTAAATGTGATGTGTGTGTGTGTTCAACTATATATGGATCAATCCAAAATGATTTTTGATCATTTTATATGTTTTTAGAAGTGATTTTTATCACTCTTTGTGTTTATGTTTAGTGCTTACTTTGTTTTTCATTGTTTAAACATGTTTTGTGTTGAAAAACAAGTGTCAAAATTTTTTGCAACTCATTCTAGCGTCTTGCAAGCCGCGAGACCCACTCACGAGTTTTGGCTACTTGTTTTAGCGACTTGCAGGCCACGAGCTCTAGTAGCAAGTTTACACAGAAGGTTTTGGTGACTCACTCGAAACTCGCCCAGTCGTAA
This sequence comes from Quercus suber, assembly GCF_002906115.3. Classification (NCBI taxonomy): domain Eukaryota; kingdom Viridiplantae; phylum Streptophyta; class Magnoliopsida; order Fagales; family Fagaceae; genus Quercus; species Quercus suber. Next base: position 150,623 of record NW_027069521.1, read on the forward strand.
AATGCCCAGAAACAGCTTTTTAAAGAGCTTTTCGTGGGAAACCTGTTTTTAACATCTCCTATCCTCTTTTAAACCTCTCTTTCAATATTTTTACATCAAAACCCAATAATTTTAAATGGTTCTTCATTCCATTAGCATCTATAAGGTTATTTTAAACTCTTTTCATTGTTGTGGATCCTTAGATTATGTTTTGGTCAGTTTTGTGCTATTGGTTGAGATTTTCATCATAGGGGTTGAAGAAACTTTATTTTTGTTAAATTTTTGAATAGGATTGGTTTCTTTTGATATTTTGCTTTGGATGTTGGCCCTTTGTGGCAAAAAGAGCATGTATTAAGGTGGATTTCATGATGTTCATGCATTGTTTCACATTGTTGTTCATAGTGAGCATGCTAGGTGTTTGATAAAATGCCTCTTAGGCATTTTTTTACCTGTTTGGACTCCGATGAGTATCAAACTTTGGGGTTTCTCATGTTTCCTCATTAGGAACATGTTTGGTTCATTGGTTGTGTTTTGACACACCTTACCCCATATGTGCATTTTCCATGCATTGGTCATGCATTACACTTTGCCACCTCTTGCACACACCTTTACTACCCTTATCATGCATTGGTCTATACCTTGATTCTTCATCCTAGCATGTCATGTTTACCTCATGCTTTGTAGCAAAAAAAAAAAAAAAAAAAAAAAAAAAAAAAAAAAAAAAATTTTTTTTTGTCTTAGGTTTGAGTTTCATTTTCTCATTCCTCTCGCACCCCTCATGCATCTTTATCATTGTTCGTTCCTTCATCTCTTACCCCCGTTTCTTCTTGACCCTTTGTCTATTCGTGTCAAAAATGGTGAGAGTATACTTTAAAGTAGTATACCAGAGAGTTTTTGTTATTTTTATATGACTCTTGTGCATATTCTTAGGGGGAGAAATTCTATTTCTCGTGCACATTTGTAGGGGGAGAGATATTCCATAGGGGAGATGCATATACCAAGGAGGAGAAGACATTATGTTAATAAGAAAACTTTTTTTTGGTGTTTGGTGTATGATCAAGTTGCTCACATGTTTCACATCATGTTTACTTGATCGCAATTTACTCTTTACATTATACTTGTCCTTTTATTACTTGCTTTACCTTGAGGGTCTAATGTGTTTTGTGCAAGTGTTTCAGGTTACAGGTATATATGTTCCAAGTTAATCACAACTCCTATGATTCATGATAGGGTGAGTGATATGATAAGGGAAGTGCTTTATATTGTGTACTCATGTTGCTTTTGTAAGCTTTTAGGGTTTGTTTCCACGCATTTGAAGGCTTTTACGGTTTGTACCATGCTTATGTAGCCTTTATGTTTTGTACCCTTACTTTATAGCTTTAGTACTTGATGTTAAATGTCATACATTTTCTTTTAGTACATCACTCTTGTGCCCTTTGTTAGATTTTATATCCTTAATGCAATTGCCTAATGCTGTTGCATTGGTTGAGTGTTGAACATGTAAATGATACTTTTCATTGAGCTTATTAGCTTGCATGTCTGAATGTTCATTCCATGTGTGAATGAGCATTATGATCACTATTTATAGTGATTGTTCATTTTCTGGTCAAGCCATGGTTTATTACTTTACTCCATTTTTCTTGATCGCATTGTGCTTGATTCATATGCATTACAAGTTTTCTGCATACAATGATCAAATTGTGTTGTTGTGTTTCAGGAAGATACTTGTTCTTATGATTCAAGAGCTTCTCAATTTCTAGAGTTAGGTGTGAGTGAGTTTTGTTCAACTGTTCCCAACTCACGTGTTAAGTCTAGAGTCTGTTGTAGGGTTTTGTCACAGAATAGTCAAAGAGGGAGATTGTAAGGTTGAATTTTATCAACCATTTTGTTGGCTTTATTCCGTATCAAATTTGCTTTTATTTTAGCAATTAGTAACCTTGTATTTAGGTGGGATTCATGTAAGGGTAGTGAGTGAGAGAGTGTGAAGAAATGCTCAAGATTGTGCAAAGATGCAGAGACTCGTGGCTAGAACTTGCGGGTGACTCACGACTGGCAAGCCGCCAACTACAGCACACGAGTGAAGCGTGCAGGAAGATGAACAGTCGCACCAGCTATTGTACTACAGGACAAAAAGTCTAGTCTGGTCGTTTTGTTAGCTCGCGGCTTGAACTTGCAATTCAGTTAAGTCGCTAGCCAGCTCTGATTTGAAAAACCTGACTCTTCGTATTCCATTCTCACCCCAGTATAAATACCCCTTATACCAATGAATTGTAGAGAGCTTCCAGAGAGAGTTTTGAGAGAGAAACCTTAGAGAAAAAAAGATTGACTCATCCACAATCTTCACATAAAGACTCTTCAAATTCCTCTACTCTCATCCTCTTTATTGTTACATCCTTGAGAGGTTCATACCCTAATCCTTATCTCACCATACTCATATCTATGAGAAGGCCATTTGGAGCTTTAGGGAAGCAGTTAGGAAGGGACCAATTCATATTGGTTGATGCTATGGGTTATAGCGGAATCCAGTAAGCTAGAAAAGATATAGGTTCGGTACAACCTCGTTGGAGTAAGAAGCTTAGAGGGCTTAGGTATTCTGGATAAATTAGACTTGGAGAGTCTATTATTGTTCATGTATCCCAACTACATTTTCTAGTGGATTATTGACCGCTTGAAGGGCGGCGGAGAGGTTTTACACCGAGGGCTTCGGTTTCCTCTTCGATAACACATCGTGATGGAAACAAGAGTCTACGTAGCAGAAAAATTAAATTAACAGATCTACTTCATTCACAATTGTCAACATGTGCCATATAAGTTTCAGAATTAGAGAGTAAGATTGTGTACCTTGAAGCAGTGAAATTCAAAACCGAAAATTTAGAAGTTCTTGAGAAGACTTTCAATCTTCACTCCAATTCCACTGACTCCCAAGATGTTTGGTCTCTCAATTAGATATATGAGTTTGTTTTAGAGAGAGTTGAAGAGTGTCCAACACTCACATACATACCAATTCATTGTCTCATTATTATTCTTTTTAAAATTTGTATTTTTCTCTCTATATATTTGATTATCTAATTGGGCTAGCCTTTTGGGCTTTCCCAATTGGGTTTTAGCATGTGGCTTGGAATGAGACCAAAAGGGAACAAATAAGACTCTAGTTCCAATGGACCTTGAACTTTTCTGTCAACTATTGACAAGTCCAAAGTTACCATTAATTATATTTAATATCACTATATAAATATAATTGCACTCTAGGCCTTATTAATAAATTATATCTCAAGACTTTATTGTATATGCAACCCTTTCATAAAATATTCATAGTAACACAAAATCATGAATGAAGACTGCCACTTTGTGAATTACTACATCTTAATTCTTAAGTACCCAGTTTAATCCTTTTAAGTTATTCATCATATATTTATGAAATCCAATTCCATAAATATATACTTTAGTCTTACTCAAGTGGTTAGACCTAACTCTCTCAATAACAAATCCATTAAACTTATCTTAAGGGAATATTTTATATCTACGTTAAGAGACTATGATGAATTCCATCTTGAGAATATATGTTCCATCAACACTAAATGTAGCTGCCCAACATACTGAGGTTTTGACCGTTACTTTAGATCTCACTCCTGATATATTAAAGTAACCTACACTTCATGATTAGGTCCATTATTCTCTCAAGATTAAGAGTTCATTCAAATGAAAGTCGTGAGATTTATTATTCAATTGACAGTCATTAGGAGAATAATAAATCTCACAGCGGTTCAGTTCAATATGTTTTAACTTTTAAAACATATCAACATATCAACTAGAAGTCACCACTTCCATGATCAAGACAAATCATTTTAGTTGATATGTTATAGTCTTCGCAGATGAAATACCCAATTTCATCATCGACTAATAACCAAATTCAGAGTTTACAAAGAACTTGTGACTTATATCTTCTGTGACTAAATCACATAAATCACTATTATGCATCTCATGGATTATATGATAATGTCCAAACATTCATGTTACCATTATTTCAAATAATAATAAAACAACTTTATTAATTGCAATATTAAGTCATACATCATGTCATACATAATGTAATACATAGCATTATATAATAGGATTCTAGGGCACAAATCCCAATACATCATTGTGTTGTCCTTGTGTTTGCATCTCTCTTTCCTTAATTTTTGTCATTTAATTTATGCTGTGGATGTGATTTTAATTGGTTTAGATTGTTTATCAATTCTGTTATTAACTTATGTTCATTTTCCGCACATATATTGTTTGACATTAAGCTTGAATTGATAATTTGTTTATTGGGGGTCTAAACATTTATAGTGTTTCACGCACTATTTGAACATTCACAAATTGGCACTTCCTAACTCTTGCACCTCATCAGACAAGATGCTAGTTTGAGACTCAAAAAGGGAATTGGAATTAGAAAATAGTTATAGGGGTATTGGTCTATAAGCTAATGGAGGGATAAGTAATATGTTTAAATTTATTCTTATATCATTGTAAGTATATTTTATGTATTTTTTTACACAATCCTTATTGATAGATTAAAAGAGTAATGCTCTAAACCACAACATTTTTCAAAATTGTTAAATTAAAACGGTTGTTAAGCTAACCACTAACACTATTTTAATTATGATCTATCATTATATAAGAACTTGACAACTTCATAAGTAAGTTAAAAATAAATAAAAAATAAATAAAAAAAATAAAAAAATCAGAAAAGTTGCTGCCATAGATTTACTAGGTTCAAATTAAAAGGATAACTACATAAAGAGTCATACATAGGAGTCCTATGATAGGACCATGGCACCTAATAAAGGCAAGACTCGAGAGCCATGTACAAGTACAATTGCAGACAAGCCTTCAAGCTGCTTTGGGACAGAAAAGACAAAGAAGATTGTGACATTCGACAGTGGAAAGTTAGAAGCATCATATACATTCGATTCGAGTACTCTTTTTGCTGACCGGTATAACTCACGTCACGTTGATTTTCTCTGGGTGTAAATAATGGACTTGCATGGCTTGATTAGTGATTTGAAGTGAAATAGTGGTGTTACTGATAGTCACAGAAAGGTAGATCTAAATATGGTCAAAACTCAAAAGTCTTCCTTTATTGTCGCTAATAAGTCAGCTTTTACTGACTTCTTCGAACGATCATATAGAATCCAAATTTCCAGTAAACTACAAGCTCTAGGGCTTGGACCCTATGTTGCACAGACACGGACACGACACAGACACAGACACGGGGATACGGCAATTTTTGAAAAATAAGGACACGACACGATGGGGACACGGCGGTTACCGGCGGTTAAATAATTAATTAAATTTTATACTTAGGCATATTTTTTAATGTTTTTAGACATAAAATACATTTACGTCTAGAATTTAAATTATATAAAAACTACAAATAAGTAAACAACACCCAAAGTAGTACAATAATACACATAATGTTTAGAGTACAAACCATAAAAGGATAACAAGTTCAACATCAAACTAAAAACACAAAAGGATAACAAGTTCAACATCAAACTAAAAACACAAAATGATAACAAGTTCAACGTCAAACTATAAACATAAAAGGATAACAAGTTTTAAACTTTCAAGATTATCACAGAACAACAAAATCATCATCATCAACATAATTATCATCCTCAGCAATACTTGTCTCCATCTCTGGCTCATCTAGTGTGAGATAAGCAATCTCAAGCAACCCAGGTCCTCCAAATGGTCCATCCCAATTATCTCCACCAATGTCCCACTTCTTAGATTCTCCTGTAGTGTACTCGGGCCTCCTCCTTGAAAGAAGTCAAAGATTAGAATGAACAAACACTAAATCTTCAGCACGTTTAGGAGTAATTCTATTCCTCCTCATACAATGGATGAAGCCATATGTACTCCAATTCCTCTCAGCACATGATGATGAGCAAGGCTATCCAAGAAGCTTTAGAGCTAAAGTTTGAAGCACAGGTAAATTGGACCCATAAGTTGACCACCAAAGCAATGGATCATAGGTCCACCTATCCTCCATGTTATCATCATCAGAAGCCTTAACTCCTGAAAACAAACCAAACTCCACATTAACATTCTTCCTCTCATCAGGATTAGGAAAGACCTTTTGAGGCACTTGTTTCTCTCTGCAGAAATTTCAGCATCCTTATGTGGCACAACACAGCCTCTGACTTCCTCAATCCATTGATTAGTATAATACCTAGTTAAAAGCAAATAAATAAGTACAACTAATGAGTTTAGTTTATTTTTTTGGAAATGCCTAAAGAATATAAACAAAAAGATTAAAGAGATAGAAAAATTACTTCGGATTCAAGGAGTGGGCTAGGCAATGAAGTGGTGTGCAATTTTTAGTCCACCGTTCAATGAGTATATTGTATACCACATCATAAAATGGAGACTCCTCATAGTCTTCCTTGCCTTCATGCTGGTATATTTCTTTCTTCACATTTTCTATCATGGAATCCCACATTTCATACACCTTATGGAGAATAGGTGCATCTGTGTCAGCTACTCGAAGCATCTCATAAATAGGTCCTGTGAATCTCAGAATATATGCAGCCTTGTCCCACCACAAATCATTCGAAACATAATCCCTCACAGTTTAAGCTTTTCCCACATCATCTTCTCTATATGACATCCATTCCTCACTAATGACCATATTTCAAAGATTTTGTTTTACTTGATACAATCTTTTAAGCATGATGATTATTGAAGCAAATCGTGTTTCAGCAATAGCAAGTAACTTCAAAGGGGAATATGAATTAAAAATTGCTAATCTCGTAGAATGATTTGTGATGAAAATACGAATGAAAGTTGCCTCATCTGAAACTTGTGCACTCCAGTTACATTCATTATATGCAACTCATTCTGCAAAGAGTTTTTAGGTGCACATATATTCCTCAAGGCCAAATTGAGGGTACGCACAACACAAGGTGACCAAAAAATATGAGGATATTCAGCTTCAACAATAGATCCTCCAGCCTTCATAACATATGCATTATCAGTAATAATTTAGACAACATGTTCATGCCCAACCTCTTCAATGACCTTTAGAAACAAATCAGCAATGAAATGCTTGTCTTTGTACTCTTTGGTACTATTAATGGATTTGAAAAAAAGTGGCCCTTTCTCTGATGTAGCCATAAAATTGATAAGTGGCCTTTTTTTTTTTACATCTGTCCACCCATCACTTACAATGCTTAAACCCTTTTCTTTCCAAGTGTCTTTAATTGACCTCAACAACTTCTCAATATGTGCCCTCTCTTTTTGCAACAGAGTTGTTCTTCATTTATTGTAACCCGAAGGAACATAGCCCACTAAATTATTATTAGTTGCAAATTTGATCATCTCAATCCAATATGGGTTCTTAGCAAAGTGAAAGGGTAAACCAGTAGAATAAAATGTCCTAGCAATAAGAGAATCTAATTGCTCTCGACATTGATTGTTAAAAGCCCTCTCCAAAGGAGAATTCCCAGTCCCTTTTTTTTTTTTTGGAAAAAATGGATGACTTGTAGCTGTACTACTCTCCTTACTGCCCAAATTAGGACTAGTAGGAGAATCAGTTGGTAAAGACACTAGCCTAGGCTTCTTCAATCTACGCGAAGATTCCTCATACGCATCTTCTAATTTCTGCATTTCATTCTGATACTCATCTCCAACCTTGGCACATGGTTGTATTCCAAACTTAGACAATTTTAACAAGTGTGCCTTCACCCTTGAATAAGACCCTTGAAAGTTTTTTCACAATATTTACATTTGAAGAAACATTCCCACCACCAACACTTGCTTTTTCTTAGTAAAATATTTCCATAGAGGAGCACTAGCTACCTCAGCTGATAATTTTTCACTTTCAGTTTCGGTATTCATTTGAGTAAAATCACCTACAATATTTAACTTTAATAAATAAATAAAACTACACACAAAAAAACAAATTTATAACTCATAAGTTATAACTTATATGAAAAAAAAAAAAAAAAAAAAAAGACATAGGCACCCACGGGCCACGGCCACAGCAGCAGTGAAAAAAAAAAAAAAAACACACAAATGACAAAACACAAAACGCATTATAAGTTTATAACTTATATAAGTAATGGACACCACCCATTCACTAGAAAGTGAAAAAAAAAAAAAAAAAACAGAGAGAGAGAGAGATCGGACCTGTTGTCCACATCAAGAGAGAGAGAGAGAGATTGGAATGGACAGAGGACAGGCGGCATGGCGTCGACGTCGGAGCTCGCCGATTGGGCCGATCTAACTCCGACAAAGTACAGAGGGCAACAGGGTTATCAGTCAAAGTGAGTCTAAACTTCTAAACTTGAGAAGAACTTTGAGATGTGTTTCAAATTTCAATCAAAGTGAGTCTAAACTGGCTTTATTGGGTTAGAGTTATCACAAAATCAACAGTGTTGGTCAGTCCACCTGTCAAAATCTGTGTGTGTGTGTGTGTGTTTTTTTTTTTTTTTCATTGCTGGCATGTCGGACGCGTCAGTGTCATGTTGGAGAAGCGAAAAAAAAAAAAAAAAAAAAAAGGGACATCGCCGGACACCGGAATCTGGCGCGTCGTGGCCATTCCGGTGTCTAACACGTGTCAGACACGGACATGATGCCAAAAATGGCGTGTCCGTGCAACCTAGCTTGGACCTAATTAAGTACCTAACATGCAAGTTGCAACCCCCTTAATTTGAATAATTTTTCATAAACCCCTAGTTTTATGTATCTGTCTAGAAAACGGTACATAGTTTTCAACTTTACTTTATGATAAAAAAAAATTTGTCACATTATTTTACTTTACAGTAAATAACGGAACCTGAATTTTTGTTTTGGGGCTGGGATTAGGCCACCTTATTGATTTAAATGCAAAATAAAATTCAAATTGATAATTAAATCTCACTAAATTTTACAAGAAATTCTAAATCAAGTACTCTTGGGTGGCCGATAAATAGAAACTTCTCGTACGAGAACATGAACACTTATATGAACATCATATTGACTTTGTCAAAACAAAGAATTTCTCTAAATCCCCAAAGAACACACTTGTACATCATTCCTACTCCCTCAAATTGAAGTAGGAATTGCCCATTCCATTTGATCTAGTTCAAGATGAAGCCACCAGCCCCCCGCATTAAATCAAGAACTTTCATCATTCAGTTAAGAAATATCAACTAAAGGTTCAAAATCAAATTTCATAGCCTTTAAATTTTAGAGCGTCTAGAGATCGGATCAAGGGAATTTCCTATTTCTTATTACAAATAATTATACAAAGAACTGTAACCACTTTCATGTCAATACAAATTGCTTATTTATTACACTTTTCATGATCATGTGATTCTGTTCCTACGTAGATGGGAAAGATAGTTCACAGAGTAGCTGAGTATCAGTTCATCCCAAATTTATGAAGAATGCCTCTAATCCGCCGCAGTTCCTTGAGAACATCACTAATATCCTTACGGCCCCTGGGTAATTCCACTGAACAAGCAACTCCAACTCTAAATATTGCAATCAAAGAATCTTGTATTCCTTCTTTTTTCATGTGCCCCACTTTATTAGAGTCTTCGTTCATTGTTTCCTCTTCTTCTCCTGCCCCTCCAGAGACAAACAATGGGTCTAAAATTTCTGAAATTTGCTCAGGCAATGACATCTTAACGAAATTATGGAGATCTAATCCATCTTTAAACATGCCATTGATAGGCCTCTTCCCTATAAACATCTCCAACAAAAGAATCCCAAAGCTATACATATCGCCTTCTAGTGATACCTTGCTTCCCATGCCATACTCTATAAGACTCAAATTGTAGCACTTTTTGTTAGAATAATCTCTAAGCACATGCATCTTTTGGTAAGTAAAAATAATAACTCTTAGTTTAATTTAATCAGAAATATTTTAGAATTTGGTTTCATGAAAGAAAATTAATTTTCAACTCCGCCTATTCTCACGTAAAATTTGTCCATAAATTTTTAGAAAATTATGTGTTTTCTGATATTTGGTGATGCACCTAAATACATTGTGAAAAAACATTTTCGGATTTTTAGTTCATAGCCAAAAAAAAAAAAAAAAATTAAAAAAAAAAAAAAAAAAAACAAAAACCCAAAAAAAATTCCTATAATTTTGTATAGATTTAAAATAATAATTTTAATTAACCATTTTAAAATATTAATATACAACAACTAAATCAACACAAAATAACACAATGAAAATAAATTATTGAAAATTATACTACTAAGCACAATCAATATAAGAGTGCAAGAGGAAGAAAAAAAAAATACTAAAACAATTAATAAAAACTACCAACTTAATTTACATATTCGCATCCATAACTACAAACACTCGAAACCTCCAAAAGGACACTTGAAAGTGGCTTTTGTGAATCTTTTAGAAGTAAATAGTGATTCAAGAAGATTTTAGATATATTGTGGGCATTTTGTACAATTCAAAGGTGTTTTTGTCATTTCAATGGGTTTAAGGGGTAGTTTTGTAGCCTTTATTATTTTATAAGCATTCCAGTCATATAAAAGGTTTTGGAGATATTTTAATCATTATGAATGTTTCATGATTATTTTGGTCATTTTGTAAAATCAATGGTATTTCAATCCTTTTAGAGGCCTTAAGTATATTTTGTTCATATTGGAAACTTTAAGGGTATTTCTATTATTATAGTGGTTTCTAGGACATATTGATAATATTTTGAAAATTTTGAAAATTTTAAGTACATTTTCTTGGAATTTTATAGGTTTTCAAGGTATTTGATAACTAAAGAAATTTTTATTAGTTTTTTTTTTTTTTTTTTTTATCATTTTACAAGTGTTAAGGATATTTTGATAATTTTGAAGATTTCAATGGCATTTTTGGAGGTTTTGAAGGTATGTTGATAATTTAAATTTTGAGATATTTATATCATTTTGAAATTTGCTATTGTCTTGGGACAATGGAAAATGATTTCAATTTGAAAAAGTTGTTTTAGCGGCCCAATCGTCTAAAAATAAGGAAACATTCTTCAGGAAATGTTTTGCACGAAAAAGAAATGGGTGGATATGTTTTTCCATGTTCTTCTACCAGCTCTTCTCAAAAGTATTACTCATACAAATTGATCTAGTATGCAGATAGTAAAATTGAATTCTGTAAGATCTAATAATATGGAGATTTTACGGTGATTAAAGGTTGAAATATACCTGGTGCAGCATAACCAACAGTTCCCTTTAGTCCAACTGAACTGCTTTGATTCAGATATGATCTGATTGAGGCCTCTGGGATGAACCTTGCTAATCCGAAATCACCCACATGAGCATTCAGATCATTGTCAAGAAGAACATTACTTGGCTTTAAGTCACAATGAACAATTGGATTATGACAATGGTGATGAAGATAATCTACAGCGGATGCAACATCAATGGCAATGTTCAATCTTTGGAGAAGGCTTAGAATCCTCAGGTCATTGTTTATGTCATCTACTCTTGAAACTGGATGCAGCCAACTCTCCAAACTACCATTAGGCATGAACTCATAGACTAGAGCTTTGAAATCATTACCTTGAAAATCAACACTAGAGCAAGCAGTTAAGATTTTTACAAGATTACGGTGCCTAATGTTTCTTAAGGCTTCACATTCAGCCATGAAGCTCCTTGAAGCTCCTTGATGGTCTAGGTGGAGTACCTTTATTGCAACAACTCTCTCATTAGGATGGAGAATTCCTTTATAGACAGAGCCAAAGCTTCCAGCACCAATCATATTGGCAGAAGAAAACCCACCTGTAGCTTCAAGTAGACTTTTGTAAGAGAGATTTAAAAACAAATCCTCAGTTGAAGTTTCAGTAGAGGGCTCCCTTCTTTTCTTTCTCAACCTATTAATGATTAGAAGAGACATGATCGATACTAGCGCCACCAGAAGCACAGAAATCAATCCAATCATCAACTTGAGTCCTCTGGATATTCTTCCTTTCTTTGGCTCATTGTTCTCGCAAGGTGGCAACTTTAATTCAGGCATACCCCCACAAAGGCCATCATTTCCAGCTATTGAAATGAAATTTGCATTTTTGAAAATCCCTTCTAAGGGTACCTCACCCTGAAAATGGTTGAAAGAAAGATTCAATTTCACAAATTGAAATTGCTGAAAATATCTTGGAATTTGGCCAAACAAGTTGTTGCACGAAAGATCCAAATCTTGAAGTCCTCTCAATGAACTAAATGACTGAGGAATAGTTCCTTCAAAGGAGTTACCTTCCATGTCAAGGTATTCCAATTTTACACAACTACCAAGGCTACTAGGAATTTCACCAGACAATCTATTCCCAGAAAGGTCCAAGGACCCAAGATTTATCAAGTTTCCAACTTGGGTGGGCAGGGAACAAGTCAACTGATTTTGAGCTAGACTCAGGGAAATTGTTAGGGAAGAAAGGCTCATAATACTTTGGGGTATGGTACAACTAAGATAGTTATGAGAAAGGTCTAATTCTTGCAAGTATAAAAGGTTTCCAAGACTAGGAGGAATGGTACCCATTAAGTGGTTCTTTTCAAGATGGAGAGAGTACAATTGAGTTATGTTGGCTAGGGATGATGGAATATGCCCTGAAAACTCATTTTCAGACAAATCCAATTTTTTTAGCATCCTAAGGTTACCAATCATGACAGGAATGTCCCCTGTTAGATTGTTTTTCTCTAATGTTAATTCAGTCAAATTAACAAAGTTCTTTATATCACTAGGAATGTTTCCAGTTAATTGATTTCTTCCCAACCTCAAAGACACAAGTTGGGTTGAAAGGTTGGCTATAGAAAGAGGCAGAGTCCCTCCAAATCGATTGTCACTCAAATCTACCATCAGCAAACTTTGGCATTTACTCAGAGTTAAAGAAACTCAAGTCATCAGCTTCTCCTATCCCAAGTGAATTGGAAGCAAGAACTAGCCACCAGAGACTAGGTAGGCCTCCAAAATCAATTGTAATTTTACCAGTGAAATTGCTGCCACTGGTATCAAGTTCAACAAGATTTGAAGCATTGGATAATGATAAAGGAAGAGGTCCAGTAAATTGATTGTGACCAACATTTAAGACTAACAAGTTGGGAAGAGTGAAGCCTAAGTCTGATGGCAAATTCCCATGTAGTTGATTATATGGCAAACTAAGTCCTTCAATGGATGAGATATTGTAAATAGAGAGTGGTACTGTACCAGATAGTTGATTCAAGCCTAGTCCAAGAAAATTCAGATTCTTCAACCGGCCTAATGAATCCGGTATGCTTCCCCAGAAACTGTTAACTGCCAGGGAAAAAGATCTAACCGAGGAAAGGTTGCCTAATGAGTCTGGAAGTGGTCCACTGAGGTTGTTATAGTGAAGCTGAACTCTCTCTAGCTTCTGCAGTGACCCAAGCTGAAATGGGATTCTTCCAATCAAATTGTTGACACCCAAACGAAGCCAGATGAGGTTAGAACAGCCTGAAAGATTGGCCGGAATCTCTCCAGAAAATGAGCTGTTGGATATGTTCAAGTATTTGAGTCTGAATAGACGACCTAGTTCTTGTGGAAGGTGACCATGAAAGTAGTTCAGTTCAAGGTTGAGACCTGTGAGGAAAGAGATGTTTCCTATGTGAGGTGAGAGTGAACCCACCAAGCCATTGGAGCTTAGGTTCAAAGTAATTAATCGTTGGTTTTGACCACAAGTGATGCCAACCCACTTGCAGAAATGAAGAGAATTGTTCTAGGAGCTCATGATACCCAGAGGGTCAGTGGTTATCCCAGCTCTGATGGCTAGCAAGGCAAGCCTATCTGTCTCATTTCCATTTGCTGCATGGGTGAAAGATACTGGTGAAAGCAACAGGGTAATAAAACATGGCAGGAGAACTGAATAGAACATGAATGAGCAATGCAAAGTTGAAGACTTGTGAGGAAGAGAAGGCAACATTGCTGGTTTAGAAGATAATTGGTAGAGAGAAGTGAGAATCTCGAGAGATATGGGCATGTATGCTTCTTGGAGGGCAAGCTTATATAAGAATTTTAGTTGATCTAGTACAGGTTGGTTTACATTTGGCTGAAAAACTTAAAAATCACTCTGAAAATGTCACTGTCACAACTCCAATAGCTGATCTAATGCATGGTTTTTGAGAGATTCTTTATGCTAGGAAGCCGGTGGGATACTTCGATGGTGTCATTTCAAATTCAAAGTTCGAAGACAAAGGACATCTTCTTTCCCAAGCAAAGTCCTAGAAATCGAAACCATTGACTTGGTTTTTGTCATTCTTAGCAATACAATTGAACCCCACTATTATTGTTATATATAATATGTAGATCAATATTAACCCCACTATTATTGTACACCGATTACCATATTCCACCCCCAACAAATTGTGAAAAATATGTCACACTTATTGTCCTAAAATTTGTACTTGCCCACTAGTGTTTATCTGTAACGGCCGACAGTTTTGAACCCTTCAGTTTTCATGCATGAGTTTTTTAAATGAAAAAAACAAATAAGACTAACTTTTTTCTTTTTTCTTTTTTTTTTTTCCTTTTTTTTTTTATTTTAACAATATGCTAGTAAAAACAGTAAATTTAATCATTTAACTATTATTCCATTCATAGTTTCCTTTCATCTATTTTTTCTGTGGCGTATGCATATATCAATGATCTAGAAGGCCTTGTACATTCTTAGTGAATAACTTTTTTTTTTTTTTTTTTTGAGAAACAAACACACACACGCATAAGAGAGAGAAGAAGAGGTTTTTTTGGTTTATCATACATAGGATAGCATTAGATAAAACAATGAATTAAAAAAAAAAAAAAGAATATTACATTTTATTATTTAAGTAATGCTACAATGAAGAAAAAAGAGAATATTGCATTTTATTATTTAAAATATATAAAGGGACATTAAAAAATAAAAACTGATCATTGAGCTTGGAATCTTCTTGGAGGCGCCAATGAAGCGCTAATGTATGAGAGTGTGAAGTAAGGAAGAGTGGGATTGAACATTGTGTTTGAACCCGGTCTTGCTCTGAGAAATCCGCAAGGAGAAAGAGAGGGTAGTGTGTGGATCTAGTTGGTAGAGGTTGAGAGAGGAGGAGACATGGGATGACGATATGGAATTAGGAGGAGATGATGTTTTGTTTTTATAGTCTTTCTTGTTGGACTCCTTGGTTCTGGTTATAGGATTAGAAGAGCTCCAGGCTCTATTAAGATCATTCATAAAAGTGTACAGGTGAGATGTTCTTACTTAGGCCAATGAGTATTATCATTGTGGTTTTCTTAGCTTCCGTGTTAAATGTTAATACATCATTTATTTGGACACAAAAATTAGAAAATTTAGATAAGATACATGACACAAAATTAGAGTCCAATTTATAATCTCCATAAAAGTGTGTAGGTAAGATGTTCTTGCTTAGGCTAATGAGCATTATCATTATGGTTTTCTTGGCTTTCGTGTTAAATGTTAATGCATCATTTATTTGGGCTCAAAAATTAAAAAATTTAGATAAGATACATGACACAAAATTAGAGTCAAATTTATAATCTAATTAGGTTTTTTTTTTTTTAGTCTTGGTTAGGACAAGTGGCTCAAAATTGAGAATCCAATTGAAATCTAATTAGATTTTCTCTCTGTTTCACCTATTATTATATATATAGATGGGTGGGTAGTTAAGTCAAGAATCAATTTTAAAAGACCTTATGTTGAAAATGAAAATAAATTGTAAAAAAAAAAAATGAGGGTACCAAAAACAAATATAAAATTGTTAGTCTTACCGATAGTAGAGCTAGCATGATGTGGATGCAATTGAAAATTGACCTTTAGAAAACCAATGAGCTCACTCGGTTTGAATGGTGAGTCGAGTGCGGCCAGGGTCGTTTATCTCTCAGATGGGTGCGTTCTTTGCTTGCAAGGAATTCATTGTTCTCTTGATTATTATTATGGCTAGAGGAGAGCCTTTTAGCTTCAGCTCCCACAGATAGTTATACAGAATTTGTACAAATATTAAATGAGTAATGTTAGAGTTACAAACTATTTTACAATATTTTTATAAAATGTTGATATGACCAACTTCTTATTAGTTTTCATCAAGACTCATCATTAATATATTTTTCATTCACCAACAATTACTAACCACAATAGCAGTTTGTAAATTCTTTCCTAAAATAATTTGTATTTCTAGCATTATTCATATTAAATTAGTTAGATGTTTTATGAACTATATATATCCACATTTATAAGGTTATAAAAAACACACACAATCTAGAAGTATTTTTGTTTTGATTAGTTTCTGTCTATACTTCTAGTCCCCCAAATCAAATGCGTTGATTTTTCTATGATTTAATTTGAAAATGACTTACCAATTTAGCCATTCTTTTAATTTTATTCTCATTTATTCTGAAATCCAAATGTAGTTATATTAAAAACTTGTAGTTCGGGTCAATGACCCATAGGCTAATTGGGAATACAAATTGGCACTTCCTGACTCTTGCACCTCATCAAACAAGATGCTAGTTTGAGACCCAAACAGGCAATTAGAATTAGAAAATAGTTATAGGGGTATTGGTCTATAAGCTAATCGAGGGATAAATAATATATGTTTAAAATTATTCTTATATCATTGTAAATATATTTTTATGTATTTTTTTTACACCATCCTTATTGATAGATTAAAAGAGTAATGCTCTAAACCACAACATTTTTCAAAATTATTAAATTAAAACGGTTGTTAAGCTAGCCACTAACACTATTTTAATTATGATCTATCATTATATAAGAACTTGACTACTTCATAAGAATAAAAAATCAGAAAAGTTGCTACCATAGATTTAGTAGGTTCAAATTAAAAGGATAGCTACATAAAGAGTCATGCATAGGAGTCCTATAATATATATATAGGACCATGGCGCCTGATTCGAGTACTCTTATTGCTGACCGGAATAACTCACGTCACGTTGATTTTCTCTGGGTGTAAATAATGGACTTGCTTGGCTTGATTAGTGATTTGAAGTGAAATAGTGGTGTTAATGAGAGTCACAGAAAGCTAGGTCTAAATATGGTCAAAACTCAAAAGTCTTCCTTTATTGTCGCTAATAAGTCAGCTTTTACTGACTTCTTCGACCGATCATATAGAATCCAAATTTCCGGTAAACTACAAGCTCTAGGGCTTGGACCTAATTAAGTACCTAACATGCAAGTTGCAACCCCCTTAATTTGAATAATTTTTCATAAACCCCTAGTTTTATGTATCTGTCTAGAAAACGGTGCACTGTTTTCAATTTTACTTTATGATAAAAAAATTGTCACTTTATTTTACTTTACAATAAGTAACGGAACCAAGATTTTTGTTTTGAGGCTGAGATTAGGCCACCTTATTGATTTACAATTTTTTTTAAAAAAAAAAATTTCTAAGTAAATATGTGTGCGCATGCATCAAAAGTATAAAGATACAGTACTAAAACTAAGTCAATAGATTTAAAAATTACTAGATGATAGGGCTTCAATTTTGCAAAGCAATCTTGCAAAGATCACTTAATGAGAGCAGCTGGAGGGTTCAAGGGTTCTAGTTTTACGTAATATAGAAGAGTTTTAAAAAAATTTGGGGGCCAACCAATGTAGTTTCACCTCTGCTGCGTAGACTTTAGTGTGGTGTTTGGTACGAGGGAATCCACATTACTTCTGGTATCCAGATTCTTAGGAATGTGATTCCTAGGAATCACATTACTAAGAATGTAGCTATTCCTATGTTTGGTTTATTTCCAGGAATCTTAAATGAATTATTTATTTTTCCAATTTTATCCTTAGATTTGAATGTGAACTACCAAGTCATTTAAAAAAAATGGTTAAAATTGTCAATTTATAAAACATACAATTTCCTTTAAGCTTGGGAATCTGGATTCCCACCTGTTTTAAAGGGATTCCACATTCCCACTGAGAGGGGTTTAAGGGAGGAATCTAGATTCCCCTGGCATCTGATTCCCTAGCATGATTTGCAACCAAACATGGGAATCTTTAAACATTTCTAGGAATTCTAAAACATTACCCTGTACCAAACGCCACATAGGGGTTTTTTATTATTATTTTTTGTTGGGAATGGGAGGAGGGAGAAGCAGAGATAGATGCAGAGGGGTTTGAACCCATGACATGAAAATTGAAATGTAAAGGCCCATTGGCAAATGAACATTTATTCAATCTATGATCAATATTACTATAAAAAGATAACTAGTGTCTTTAGGCTTGGGGCATTTGTTAATAAGTTATTTTAGAAACATTTTGTTACTACTTTCATGAAAAATATAAGGAGTTGTAAAAAAATCAATTATTTTTTTTTTTCATAAAAAATTTTTAACAATATTTTCTAAACTAATATTTAAAACTTTAGGGGCGGGCCCATCCAAATTTCAAATGTGAAAACTGAAAAGACTGAGTATAGGGTCAATTAAAACTAGTCTAGCCCACTTGGCACAAACAAGAAACTGGCGTACGGAAACAAGCATTTCATTGGTATAACGGTATAACCTTTAGGTCCTAAAAATAAAATTAATAAAAAAGGGGTACAACCTTTAGGTCCTATAAAAAAGATTATAACCTTTAGGTCCTAAAAACTCTCGTTGAAGGAAAATTATTAATAACAGCAAATATTTATAGCAAAAACTCTCGTTTGTAAGCCCATTTTTGTGAATAACATTTAAAAAATGGCATGTTATTATTAATGATAGCAAATATTTATTAACTTGGTTTCACCAATACTGTCTCTCACTCACTCTCTCTTGTAAAGGCAGCTGATGCAGAGCAGCGTGTAGTGCAGAAGGCAAAGGTTAATGAGCTGCAGAAACGACATGTAGTTCAGTAGCATAGTTGTAAATACTGCCTGTAGCTTGGTGTCAGTTTTTAAGAGCGAGGTAGTTATGGTTAGTGGACACTTGTACAGTCAAGATCATCTGTTAGTTTGTAGTTTGTTAATCCTGCTGAAATTACGTAGGTTAGTTAGAATAGATTAGCTATAACAGAGTATATATGTATAGGTTCTTGTTATGTATTGATTAGTTGCTTGGACCTAATTAAGTACCTAACATGCAAGTTGCAACCCCCTTAATTTGAATAATTTTTCATAAACCCCTAGTTTTATGTATCTGTCTAGAAAACGGTGCATAGTTTTCAATTTTGCTTTATGATAAAAAAAAATTGTCACTTTATTTTACTCTACAATAAATAACGGAACCAGGATTTTTGTTTTGAGGCTGAGATTAGGCCACTTTATTGATTTATAATTAAAAAAAAAATCTAAATAAATATAGGTGTGCTTGCATCAATAGTATAAAGATACAGTACTAAAACTAAGTCAATAGATTTAAAAATTACTAGATGATATGGCTTCAATTTTGCAAAGCAATCTTGCAAAGATCACTTAATGAGAGCAGCTGGAGGGTTCAAGGGTTCTAGTTTTACGTAATATAGAAGAGTTTTAAAAAAATTTGGAGGCCAACCAATGTAGTTTCACCTCTGCTGCGTAGACTTTAGGGGTTTTTTATTATTATTTTTTGTTGGGAATGGGAGGAGGGAGAAGCAGAGGTAGATGCAGAGGGGTTTGAACCCATGACATGAAAATTGAAATGTAAAGGCCCATTGGCAAATGAACATTTATTCAATCTATTATCAATATTACTATAAAAAGATAACTAGTGTCTTTAGGCTTGGGCATTTGTTAATAAGTTATTTTAGAAAAAATTTGTTACTACTTTCATGAAAAATATAAGGAGTTGTAAAAAAATCAATTTTTTTTTTTTTTATAAAAAATTTTTAAAAATATTTTCTAAACTCATATTTAAAGCTTTAAGGGCGGGCCCATCCAAATTTCAAATGTGAAAACTGAAAAGACTGAGTATAGGGTCAATTAAAACTAGTCTAGCCCATTTGGCCCAAACAAGAAACTGGCGTACGGAAACAAGCATTTCATTGGTATAAGTATAACCTTTAGGTCCTAAAAATAAAATTAATAAAAAAGGGGTATAACCTTTAGGTCCTATAAAAAAGATTATAACCTTTAGGTCCTAAAAACTCTCGTTGAAGGAAAATTATTAATAACAGCAAATATTTATAGCAAAAACTCTCGTTTGTAAGCCCATTTTTGTGAATAACATTTAAAAAATGGCATGTTATTATTAATGATAGCAAATATTTATTACTTGGTTTCAACAATACTGTCTCTCACTCACTCTCTCTTGTAAAGGCAGCTGATGCAGAGCAGCGTGTAGTGCAGAAGGCAAAGTTTATTGAGCTGCAGAAACGACATGTAGTTCAGTAGCATAGTTGTAAATACTGCCTGTAGCTTGGTGTCAGTTTTTAAGAGCGAGGTAGTTATGGTTAGTGGACACTTGTACAGTCAAGATCATCTGTTAGTTTGTAGTTTGTTAATCCTGCTGAAATTACGTAGGTTAGTTAGAATAGATTAGCTATAACAGAGTATATATGTATAGGTTCTTGTTATGTATTGATTAGTGTGCGATAATACAAATCTCATTTCCTTTGGATTCTCTCAATTCTCTCTAGAATCAAGGACGTTTTCTTTCAACTCTGACTCTATCATAGTGATTTAATAGTTCTCTTTTTTTTTTTTTTTTTGTAGAGAAAAGAAACATGGCAGTACATAGAGGAGGAGTTTCTACTTGGAACGTGAGTCTAAGCTGCGAGACAGTCGATACCTTCGATGATACCCCTTCCACTGTTCTGTTTTGCGTTAGACAAATGTTTAAAGCAATCGAATTTGAAGAACACTTTACGAACCAATTCGAAAACCCAATGACCGATTTCAACCCCTTCGAGTTCCAAGAACAAGAGTTTCTCAATGAAAACACTGATTTTTTGTGTCAAAAACTTTCTCCGCTTTTTCCTCCTTCAATTTCATTAGACCTTCACCCACAACAGCAGAAGGATTTGCTGCACGAGATCGTTTCATCTGCTCATAAGATTTTGGTGAATCATTATAATTCCAATTCAGCAACAACTGGAAACAACAAGCGTTGGTTGATGTTGGTGGATTTGCATATCTTCACAACACACCATTTGAGTTCGGAATTCGGAGGAGGATATGCTGCTAATTATCCCTTGATGGAATTGAGGAAGAAAAAACAGAAGTTCGAGACGTCACCATTTAATAGAACGGTGGCTTTTTGTAGAAAAGAATTGAAAAGAAAACTGAAAACGCTGCGGTCGTGTTATAGGGCTTAGGTGAAGCTCTCTGGATAGAGGATTTTCAAGATGTAGACTTAATTAGGTAGTAGTTAGTTTATTTTAATAACCAATTAAGTTTCTTTTTGTAATGGGTTCTAGTGGGTGTTTATGCATGGCATGGATTTGTTTATTGGACAAGCTAAGCATCTGTTTTAAATTGTGTTTTATTTTCCTATTTTTTCTTTAAATATTCTTATAGAATTTTTATTAGTAATTTTTTATTGGACAAGCATCTCTTTTAATTTCAAAAAAAAATTTAAGAAGTTGCAATTAATAAATTCATAATTATGTCAATTCACTTAAATTGATAATGTGCTATGGCACCCGTGATCAAGAGCCATTGAATTTTTGCTGTCATAAAATCTTTGAAAAATGAAGAGGAATCTCTAGCTTCTTATGGACACTTGATCTTAGATGCAAAGTTGATTATAGAATCCTTTATGTTCTATTAGTTTTTGACGTATATGCGGTCAAGCAATTATGTTGCATATAACCTTGTTAAGCATGATATTATGATATATATAAATGTCACAAGTTTTTCGATATGGATGAAAAAATTTCCTCCACATCTCCGCATTGTATTTCAAGCCAATTTTGCTTTTATTTAATTGAGATCACTTCATTCTTAAAATAAATAAATAAGTTATTATATTTTTTTGTATAAAAATAAATAATGTTGTGTTTAATTAAAAGATTCAAAAATTCAAGTTGTTTAAATGGCTTCGCCTCATGAAACTTGTTCACAGGGCATATTAATCAAATTTACTTTTCATTATATTTGATTGATGTGCAGATCTAATTGTGAATTTTTAAATTTTTTGAGGATTAATTTGTTTAAAGACCATGTCAAAGTTTTAAATTTAATGTAACTGCTAAGATTTGTAATTGATTTGTTATAATTGTTTTTGCTTAGGCTGTATCCAAATATTTTTTCTTTTTATCCGGATATGTGAATTGTTTTGTAGATTTTTCTTGTTCAGATTTGAAAATTGTCCAAATGTTTGGCTAAAGCTTTTTCTTGATATTCTTGAGACAACCAAACAATGGATGATTTGATTAATTTTTCATTGGGATTTCATGGGTTAGCATATATATTTTTTTGGGAGAGGGGGGCTAAGTATATTAATTTTATAGCCAAAGGTAAATTTTCTGTGTTACTATATCAAAAGTTGGCGGCATGCCCCCTCTCAACCCCAAGGTAGTTTCATCCTTTATTGCTTGGATTGCACAGGTTTAATAGATTTGGATTTTACAGGTTCTTGGTTCACTTGGGCGGTAGACAAAAGGGATTATGGATGCATTAGAGAAAGAATCGATAGAGCCCTAGGGACAATGGAGTGGCGAAGAAAATTCCTACAAGCAAAACTATATCATGTAGCAAATTTAGCCTCAGACCACTGTGTCCTACTGTTGAGATTAGACCAAGCCCTGCAACAAACAAAGGGAAGAGCCAAACTCTTTTGTTTTGAGTCTATGTGGCTTAAACATGATCAGTACGAAGAGGTTGTCAAGGAGGCTTAGGAATCAAGGTTGCTAATGCGGAGGACAAATCCAATTAAAGGTTGCTTAGAAAATTATAGAAGAGCCTTAAAAGGGTGGAACTCACGAGTTTTCGGACATGTGGGATAGAACATAGAACGGATGCAAAGAGAATTGCAGTTGTTGGAGACTCATGTAGTTGGTCTCTCAAAGCAAACACAAATAGGCGAAACAAGGAAAAACTTGAATAAATTGTATGCCATGGAGGAAGACATGTGGCATCAAAGATCAAGAAGTTGTTGGGCAAAATTTGGAGATAAAAATACTTTGTATTTCAATGAAAAGGCATCGAGTAGGAAGTAGAAAAATACGGTCTTTGGGCTAATGGACAAAACCAATCAGTGGCAAGAAGATCCGACAATAGTGAAGAATATCACCATCAATTATTACCAAAACTTGTTCAACGCCTCCCATACATCTGTTTAGGATGAACTTCTTAATGCCATTGAAACCAGAGTATCAGAACTTATGAATGCATTGCTTACTAGAGAATTCCAAGCTACAGAGGTGAGGAAAGCTCTTAAACAAATGTATCCACTGAAAGCCCCAAGATCAGATGGTATGAACCCTCTTTTTTATTAGCATTTTTGGCCAATTGTAGGAGATCATGTAACAAAATGTGTGTTGGATTTCTTAAATTTAGGTGTCACACCAATAAATTTTAATGAAACTCATATCATACTCATTCCCAAAGTAAAAAGTCCCAAGAAAATTTCTGAATACTGCCTCATTAGTTTAAGTAATGTTGTCTCTAGAATTGCAACAAAAGTCCTAGCCAAGAGACTCAAAGTAGTGTTACCATCCATCATAAGCGAGAACTAGAGTGCATTTATGGCCAATAGACTTATCACAGATAATATTCTTGTGGCTTTTGAGGTCATGAACCACATCAGCCAGAAGTGAGGTGGAAGGGTGGGTGAGATGGCATTGAAATTGGATATGAGCAAAGCATATGACCAGATGGAATGGGGAGGTTTGGAGTAGATTATGATAAGAATGGGGTTTCATTCTAAATGGGTTAATACTGTCATGCATTGCCTTACTTCTGTAACCTATTCTATTCGAATTAATAGGGTCCCCCATGGGCATATAACCCCAACTAAGGGCTTACGCCAAGGTGACCCACTCTTTCCCTATTTGTTCTTGTTGTGTGTAGAGGGACTATCATCTCTAATTCGGAGGGCGGCCTTGGAGGAAAAAATTACTGGCATATCAATTTGTCGCAGGGGACCACAACTATCACACTTGTTCTTTGCGGACGATAGCTTGCTATTTTGCTAAGAAACATCTGAAGATTGTGATGAACTTATGCGACTTATCCAAGTGTATGAATCTTCTACAGGCCAACAACTCAAAAAGGAGAAGACTTCACTGTTTTTTAGTTGAAACACTCCTATGGATACACAAGAGAGCATAAAACAAATGTTTGGAGCAGAAATTATTAAGCAACATGAGAAATATCTTGGGTTGCCCTCATTGGTGGGGAGATCGAAGCGAAACACATTCCAATAGTTGAAAGAAAGATTGGCTAACAAATTATCGAGTTGGAAGTAGAAGCTCTTATCTAGTGCAGGCAAGGAGATACTTATAAAAGCAGTAGCACAGGCTGTTCCAGCACAAACCATGAACTGCTTTCTGCTACCAAAGAACCTATGTGATGACATGACAAGCATGGTGCAAAACTTCTAGTGGGGACAAAAGGGTAATGAACGAAAAATGGCATGGATGAATTGGGACAAACTATGTGAACTGAAGATTGAAGGTGGCATGGGCTTTAGAGACTTAAGGGCCTCTAATATGCTTTCTTGGCTAAACAATGCTGGCAATTACAGCAAGGCGGTAACTCGCTTTTCTATAGAGTTTTTAAAAACAAATACTTCCCTAATGAAGATTTTATACATGCCAGGAAAGGCCACCACCCATCCTTTGCTTAGAGGAGTATTTGGACAGCTCAATCTCTAATCAGAGATGGGGTCAAATGGCAGGTTGGCAATGGGCAAGATATCAACATTTGGAAGGATAAGTGGATAAACAACCTAACCATATTTTGCATATCCTCACCACAAAGAATCTCACCCGTGGAGACAAAGAGCAGTGCACTCATCAATGTAGAAAGTGGAGCATGGAAAACCAACATGATTCGGGATGTCTACTTGGAACATGAGGCAGACTCTATATTAAGCATCCCCTTAAGCACAACACTACCAACTGACAGGCTAGTATGGACAGCAGCTGCCAATGGAAAATTCAGTGTTAAGAGTGCTTACCACTTAGCGAGAAATAGAGACAGAAATGGTGGTGGTGAAAGCTCAGACCCTTCAAGCATGCACTGATTCTAGCAAAGGCTGTGGAAAGCAAAAATTCCAAGTAAGGTGAGAAACTTTGGCTAGAGAGCATGTCAAAACATTTTGCCAACAAAAATGAACATTTTCCATAGAAGGTCATTGATAACCTAACCTGTGAAGAATGTGGTTTAAGTCTCGAAACTATACTACATGTCCTATGTCACTGCACAAAGGCAAAGGCAGTCTGGTCCCATTGCAGTCTAAGCAATATGGTAGAAGGTTAAGGGGATTTTATGGACATTTTATGGTAGTGTGTGCTGAACCAAGGTACTGCCTCAAGCTTAATGGATATGATACTAATGATTGCTTGGAGTATGTGGCGCAACAGAAACGAAGTGAGACATGGACGAAGGAATATGCCAGCTGCAAAAATCTATAGGGCAGTAACCAAACTACTACATGAGTGTACACTAGCCCAGGAAATGCCACACCAGGTGCAAAATACACAACTATCTCAACACCGATGGGTCCCTCCTCCAAATGGATGGTGTAAGGTGAATGTGGAAGGAGTTATTTTTTTGAAACACAAATCGAGCAAAATTGGTGTGATAGCAAGAGATGACTAAGGCCAAGTGGTTGCTGCCATGAGTAAGAAGTTGGAGCTCCCATTAAGACCTTTGGAAATTGAAGCAAAAGCAATGGAGGCAACTGCCATTTTTGCCAAAGATATCAGCCTTCAAAAGGTAATATTTGAAAGCGATAGCCTGTTGGTATGCTCAGCTATACAGGGGGAATCAGATCCCTCCCCAGCTATAGCCAATATTATTGTAGGAACCATACACCACATGTAGATGCTACACCAGTTTGAAACTCGCCACACACGAAGGAAAGAAAACAAGGCAGCACATGGGTTAGCCAAGTATGCTCAATTTGTTGATGATTTTGTAACATGGATGGAGGAAACTCCACCCATTATAAACTTTGAGATTTCTTCAGATGTAAACTAGCTCTTGCAGGCTTGTTTTGTTTGAATGCACTAGTTTCCAAATAATAATAATAATAATAATAACACACATTAGTTATACATTAGCACAATTTTAACATTAGCTGCAAGTTTTTACAAATTTTTATTTAAACCCCTTCTAACATCACTTTTTTTACTTAACAATAACAATTTATCAGAAAACATTTGTAAGTTTTTTGGGGAAATTTTGAGACTTTAGACTCCTTTTTTTTCAAGAAAATAAAAATAGTTTTCACTTGTTCATATCCACTATTTTACACACATCCCTAATTGATATGCCATTTTAAGGATGTGGAGAAAAAGATATAAAATAGTTGATGCGTGAGCATGAAAACTCTCTGCTAAATTGTTAGAAATTACTTCACTAAAATGCAGCCCCTTGACTCAACCCCACCCAGACTAACATATCAGAAGAGCAAATAGTTCTTCGAGCTAGAATATGTGCTAGATTGCCTACGTACAAGAGAAACTTTAAAAGCATTGAAATTTTGGTAGGAAAGGAAGAGTACATCATATGCGAGATGACCAAATGCCAAGGAGGTACGTCCATTTTGTAGAGTGTTGATCAGAACCTGAGACTCCTTCCAGAATGACTTGATGTAAACCAATTTCCTCTGCAAATTCCACAGCTCTAGCTACGTGCTGCTAGTGCCTCTCCTTCAATAGCTGTGAAGGGTAGAGCCACCTGCTGCTAAAGGGATGCCATCACCATGCCATTGTCATTTCTGATCACTATACTAATCCCAGCCCTATTTTCCGAGTTGACCTTGTATCAGGCGGACGCCAAGTACCTAGAAGGGGGACTCAAACTGCACCCGTGGCTGTGTGGCCTCTTTGGAATTCCTGAACACGATCCTTTGCATCCTGCAGAATTTTTCCCAGCGGTAACGATGGTTTTGCCAATTGCAGGTTGTTCCTTCAATTCCATAGAGCCCATACAACCATCAAGAAGATAGTTGGGTCACGGTTTTCTGCCAAAATACGTCCCAGCAGATCAATGATGCTTGTACAGTGTCTTAAGTTGTCATGATTCCACAGAGGTACCTCTCTCCATAACTCTCCCAATTTTGGACAAAAAAACAAGGCATGGTGGGCATCTTTCTTTGTGAAATTGGCATAAATCACGTCTGTCTTCCGTAATGACCCTGCGTTTTACCAAATTGATCTTCATTGGTAGGGAGTTTCAGCATGCTCGCCAAACCAGATTTCTAACCTTGCACGAGATATCCAGTTTCCAAATTGCTTGCCAGAGTGGTCTTAAAGCAACAAAGTTAGATGGACCCGGTTGCTGCTTTAGAGATTCCTCTTGCAAGAATCTGTAACCAAATTTCAGCGAATATTCTCCAACAGAATTGTGAGGCCAGGTCAGAACATCACTTTGTGGGGAGAGGCAGAAGGGTATTTTCTTGATTATGGAAGCTTCTAATTCCATGAGGCATGTTTGCAAAAAAATGTTTTAAAAATCTATATATTTAATAATAGGTAAAATTGAAAGAAACTTAATATAAAATTTCAAATTATAGTTCCAATTTTGAGCCATGTGTCCTAAATTATTCATTCTTGAAGAATTTTATTTCTTAATTTTAGAATCAAATAGAAAACCACATCATAATATTCATATAAGTGAGTTATTAAATACAAAAACTAAAGAATCTAGAATAAATGAATCGTAAAAAATAAAATAAAATAAAATAAAAAAGTTAACTAATTTTATACCTAATAATATCTTTACAAATTTTTTTAAAAAGTTAACAAAATATAAAAATGACTTTCAATAGTATTTAAATTATATATATAAGAATTATATTATGCATCTTATTGTATATCTTTAAGTGTATCAACACATATGCATGGATTACAAGTTAGTTAATAATAAAGTGTTTAGCAAAAAAATGGCCTGTTTGCATACTTTTTGGTAGGTAAATGTAATACACTCTAACTTCATCACATGTGTTTCGCGTATGAAATGAGGCTCTTTAATTATTTTTTAGGATTAGGTTCATAATTTTATAAGAAATTCAAATTGGTTTTTGCTTGGATTTTTTATTTTTTATTTTTATTTTATAGGAATGTGTGGTATATTTTTTTTTTCGATAGAAGGTCGGGGTAGTTTTGGTTATATACATAGGGAATGAACTTTTTGTGATTAACGTTAGGTAGGAGCAGGAATATGTGGTAGTATTTTCTGGATATATAGGTGTAAGGTCTGTTTTTGTTGCCCAAGCCCGAAGGATATGGGTTAAGGCCCAACGAACCCAGAACAATGAATTTGTAGAGAGTGGATCGAAGGTTTAGGCGCTCGCCGGCGTGCATGAAGCATGAACTACTTTCCTTTTATTTGAAAAATACTAAGAATAGTTTACAACTGGGGGATGCTCCTCGGCCCATGGCCGAGGAGGTTTTTTCTTCCTCTTTTCCTTTTTTTCTCTTCTAAACCCCTCCTTTTACACTTTGTTCCCCTTTCTTATATATTCCTCTCTTCCTCCTCCTGTTGATCATCTATTGGCCTCCCTTCTGACCGTCGGTCTCATCAGAGGTCATATCCGTGCTCAGGTGGCTCGCCCTGATCGATGTTGCCCTGTCAAGGGGTTACATCCCTATTAATGCGGCCAAAAAGGTTAGGTGAGCATATTCAATGCCGAGGTGACAGTTCGCCCAGGGCTTGCCCCTTCTTCGTACTTCTGTTGCCAACGCGTGGCACTGGACCCTCTCCTCCTCAGATATTCCAAGAGTCCTTTGGTAGGGTGGTCCTCTTGTTCTTCCGAGGTCTCGGATGCCCGAGGACAGGGTCATCCTCGGACTCATCATGCGTCCTTGGCGTGGGCCATCTGGGCCTGGCTTGGAGTGGGCCAAGGCTACCCGATTTTCTGGCCCCACAATAGCCCCTCAAAATCTTGCTGCACGCATCCTCGGGCGAGGAGAAGGTTTTGACATCCTCAGCCTTACCCCCCTGGTCAGTACTGGGGTCTATTCATCTGCCCAAGGCACGTCGCTGACGTTTCGGAGCACGTAACGTGTCCCTCATTAAATTCAGGCGGCTCTGTGCTCCCCACGTCTAATGAGGAGTTACCTATCCAACGGTGGAGGTTCGTCTCGCATTTATGGGCGGGAAAACCCGCATGGTTCCTCGATTTGGGGTATAAATACCCATACGAACCACTTCTTCCTGTTTCCCATTTGTAATCAAGGATTCTCATGCGCCCCTCCTGAGTTCAGCCACATTCTCATTAGCACCTCTAGCACAAAAAGCCTGTCCGAGGAGCTCCTCCTTTTTTCAATAAGTTGCTCTGTCCCTCTCTGAGCTCTCTCTTTACTCTTTCTTCTACTTCGCTTGTTCTTTCTTAGTTCTTTGAGGTGTTAACCGAGATGGGTAGGTTTAAGAAATACGTCGATACTGAGGAGGCGATGGAGAAATTCATCACCGACTACCGAATTCCCGGCAATGTAGGTCTGAGATATTGTGAGGACGGGGATTGGCGCATATACAGACAGGAGGGCAAGGTGGTAATTCCCATTGTAGCCTTCCTTGAAGGGGGGATGACAATCCCCATGGGGCCGGTGATGAGGGATTACCTCACGCACTTCCGGTTGGCCCCCACCCAGTGTGGGATAAACGTTTTTAGGATTCTGGGCTGTGTGGACACCCTGAACGAGAAGATGGGGCTGAGGTTGACCCACCACGACGTGAACTGGTGTTACAACCTTCAGCTTTTTAAGGGCAAGTCGTATTACCTGAAGACGAGAGACGACAGGATGCGGCTCATTCAGTGCCTCCCGAGGACCATGCAATACCTTGGTTCTGTCTAGTACCCAGGTATAGCTGAGCAGTTAGTTTCCCTATAAGCCTGAGTCCGAGGATCATGCAGTGCCTTGGTTCTATCTAACGCTTCCATTTCTCTGTAAGTATCTAGTTTCCCCATAGGTTTAAGTCCGAGGACTATGCAATACCTTGGTTCTGTCTAGTACCCAGGTATAGCTGAGCGGTTAGTTTCCCCATAAGCTTGAGTCCGAGGACCATGCAGTGCCTTGGTTCTGTCTAACGCTTCCATTTCTCTGTAAGTATCTAGTTTCCCCACAGGTTTGAGTCCGAGGACCATGCAATATCTTGGTTCTGTTTAGTACCCAGGTATAGCTGAGGGGTTAGTTTCCCCATAGGCCTAAGTCCGAGGACCATGCAGTGCCTTGATTCTGTCTAACGCTTCCATTTCTCTGTAAGTATCTAGTTTCCCCATAGGTTTGAGTCCGAGGACCATGCAATACCTTGGTTATGTCTAGTACCCAGGTATAGCTGAGCGGTTAGTTTCCCCATAGGCCTGAGTCCGAGGACCATGCAGTGCCTTGGTTCTGTCTAACGCTTCCATTTCTCTATAAGTATCTAGTTTCCGCATAGGTTTGAGTCTGAGGACCATGCAATACCTTGGTTCTGTCTAGTACCCAGGTATAGCTGAGCGGTTAGTTTCCCCATAGGCCTGAGTCCGAGGACTATGCAGTGCCTTGGTTCTGTCTAACGCTTCCATTTCTCTATAAGTAACTAGTTTTTCCATAGGTTTGAGTCCGAGGACCATGCAATACCTTAGTTATGTCTAGTACCCAGGTATAGCTGAGCGGTTAGTTTCCCCATAGGCCTGAGTCCAAGGACCATGCAGTGCCTTGGTTCTGTCTAACGCTTCCATTTCTCTGTAAGTATCTAGTTTCCCCATAGGTTTGAGTCCGAGGACCATGCAATACCTTGGTTCTGTCTAGTACCCAGGTATAGCTGAGCGGTTAGTTTCCCCATAGGCCTGAGTCCGAGGACTATGCAGTGCCTTGGTTCTGTCTAACGCTTCCATTTCTCTGTAAGTAACTAGTTTCCCCATAGGTTTGAGTCCGAGGACCATGCAATACCTTGGTTCTGTCTAGTACCCAGGTATAGCTGAGCGGTTAGTTTCCTATAGGCCTGAGTCCGAGGACCATGCAGTGCCTTAGTTCTGTCTAACGCTTCCATTTCTCTGTATGAAGGGGTTAGTCCTCAGAACGCTTTATTGGAGACGATTCCTCCTTGGGTCAGACTATGGTCTTACATGTGGCGTTGACCTCACCTCTTGCCCAAGTCCCCCATCTTTTTCATTTACGAGGTGTCCTTTGGCCGTTCGCGTTCCGCGCTTGACGTTTCGGTGTGCGAGGCGCGCCTTCATTAATGTCCTCGTGAATGAACACGAATCTGGCGGTCTACGGTCCCTTTGGAATTTGGCAACTTCGTGATTAGCACTACTGATAATTCTCCTTTCGAATTCTGTGTGGATTAATTCTCACCAACCTTCATCCTCTATATAAGGCTTTCTAGGGGGATGGTTTCTCCATACTCCATGAACTTCCCAACACAAATAGAAACACGTCCTTCAATTCCCCAAGCCCCTTGAATAACCCCATCGGAATTGTGACCGGAGTTGGCAAATATGGGGCGGCTTTGGGCGGGTGTGAGGACATCTGTGCCAAGGGCCGTTGTGACCACAGCCCTCACTGGGCTTCCGGCGCGGCAGAGTCTAGGCGTAACACTGACAGCGCCGTACGCGGTGGCCAGGAGGGATGTCGCTGAAGTACCTAATGTCTCTCCCTGGAGCGCACCTCCGACGGAGGAGACGCGCGAACTCATGTCATGGCTGGTGCCCGAGTCTTGCAGTCTCCAACGGCCAACGCTCGTGAGGGTTGGAGAGAATCAAGGGAACATCACGGGGGAGGGCGTCCCGGTGCCCCTGCATCTGCTCCTCGCTTTGTTCAAGCTCTGCCGCACCAAGAAAGGAGTTGTTGGTGGCCTTGAAATAAGCCAGCCCCCTTCTTTTGATGCCAATAAAAGCACGGGTTGACACTTCCCTCTAGCTAGTTTTAGGACGGGTCCAACTAGGCCTCTGTTTGTAGGATTAGTTTGTAGGAGTAGTTTTGAAACACGCCTGCCTGAGCCTCTGTTTGTACATTGTAACTTTTTGTTTAATAAAGTAATGTGCAGTTTTTTTTTTTTTTTTTTTTTTTTTTTTTTTTTTTTTTTTTGTTTCTGTTGGATCTTCTGTTTTGAACTTTTGTCTTTCTGCAATGTTTGTTTGGTAGCTCCTTTTTTTTTTTTGCATCATCACCAATCTTCTGTAGAATAATTACTTAGAACGATCGCCTGTTGCGCCGGCCAGGGCACTAATCCTTCCCATAGACGGCGCCAATTGTAGGGTCTGTTTTTGTTGCCCAAGCCCAAAGAATATGGGTTAAGGGCCCAACGAACCCAGAACAATGAATTTGTAGAGAGTGGATCAAAAGTTTAGGTGCTCTCCGGCGTGCATGAAGCATGAACTACTTTCCTTTTATTTGAAAAATACTAAAAATAGTTTACAACTGGGGGATGCTCCTCGGCCTATGGCCGAGGAGGTTTTTTCTTCCCCTTTCCTTTTTTTCTCTTCTAAACCCCCCCCTTTTACACTTTGTTCCCCTTTCTTATATATCCCTCTCTTCCTCCTCCTGTTGATCATCTATTGGCCTCCCTTCTGATCGTCGGTCCCATCAGAGGTCATATCCTTGCTCAAGTGGCTCGCCCTGATCGATGTTGCCCTGTCAAGGGGTTACATCCCCATTAATGCGGCTAGAAAGGTTAGGTGAGCGTATTCAATGCCGATGTGACAGTTCGCCCAGGGCTTGCCCCTTCTCCGTATTTCTGTTGCCAACACGTGGCACTGGCCCTCTCCTCCTCGGATATTCCAGGAGTCTTTTGGTAGGGTGGTCCTCGTGTTCTTCCGAGGTCTCGGACGGCCGAGGACAGGGTCATCCTCGGACTCATCATGCGTCCTTGGCGTGGGCCATCTGGGCCTGGCTTGGAGTGGGCCAAGGTTACCCGATTTTCTGGCCCCACAATAGGAATGTGGGTAGCTTTTTTTTTTTTTTTTTTTTTTTTTTTTTTTTTTTTTTTTTTTTTTTTTTTTTTTTTTTTTTTTTTTTTTTTTTTTTTTTTTTTTTTTGTTTTTTTTTTTTTTTTTTTTTTTTTTTTTTT
>NW_027069521.1:187953-203557 GCF_002906115.3 Quercus suber
TGGTTGGTTTTTTTTTTTTTTTTTTTTTTTTTTTTTTTTTTTTTTTTTTTTTTTTTTTAACATTGGTTAGGAATTTTGTAGTTATCTACTATCTATTGGGGAGTTTTTAACTAGTAGTTTTTTTGTTTTTAATTTTTTTTGAATTATGGTTTTAATTTGTTTTAGGAATAATGATAAGTTAATTAAATTAAGGGTATTCTTGGAAGTAAAAAAAAATGCAATAACTAAGATTATATTTAATAACATTTTTTATTTTCTATTTTCAAAAACTTGTTTTTGAAAATATAAAGAAAAAACAATTTCCTTATATTTTTGAAATCAAAAACATGTTTGGTTAGTTGAAATTAAAAATTAAAAAAAAAAAGTTTTTTGAAGAAAAAAAATAGAAAATACTAAAATATGTTGTTACTAGGATTTGAACTCTAACGCTAACTCATTAAATGAGACAGAT
This sequence comes from Quercus suber, assembly GCF_002906115.3. Classification (NCBI taxonomy): domain Eukaryota; kingdom Viridiplantae; phylum Streptophyta; class Magnoliopsida; order Fagales; family Fagaceae; genus Quercus; species Quercus suber. Next base: position 188,405 of record NW_027069521.1, read on the forward strand.
TCGTTAAATTAAATACGTATTTTCTTTAACTTTTGAAAATTAGAAACTGAAAACAGTTATTTGCATATTTTCAGTTTCCTTCACAAATTGAGTTTTAAAAATAGTTTTTGTTTTTTGTGCATTTCGTGTTGCCAAACAAGGATTTTAGTCTAAAAAATATTATAAAAAAAATTTAGAAACAAAAAAATAAGAGAAAAAAGCAGTTACCAAAGATACCATAACTTTCTAAATCCTCTGAATATATAGAGATTATACATGAGATGATATATTAGTCTCATAACATGTGCTATGTATGTGCTCCAAGCGTTTTATCTATTTTTAGTTTAATGCTAACCTTTTTCATTCATTCGATTCGAAAATTTTGATATAAAATAATATATAAAAATAAAATGCCCCTAAGTAGGCAAGTAGCACGTGCAATGAAGCTAGCACCAAAAAATGAGTTTGTTATATATTGTAGTTATTTCATTGTACAAGTTTAGAATGTGACTGAAAACAAATAATTGAAAATTTTACCAAAAAAAAAAAAAGGGAGATTGGGAACACATGGTGTAGAACCATTCAATTTGGCTTATGTTATACAAAATCTAATTCAAATTATATAAAGATTCCAAAAATTAATAATAAAGTTTTAGAGCAAAAAAAGGCATGTTTGCAAACTTTTTGGTATTTATTTAATAAATGTAATACAAAAAAAGGGCTTACAAACAAACAGAGAAATGTAATCTGGGTTGACTGTGACACAAGCTCTTCCAGACCTAGACCACAATGCAAATCTTCAAATAAATTACAATTGCCTCAAACATATTCCTTGTCCCTCTCAGACTTGTGATCCAGATCCTCTCTACTTCAATATGAAATGAAGAGTGTCCAGTTAAAGGCTGAGATGGATTTAAAATCAATCTATGGACTAAAATCAAACACGCCATTTAAAATACACTTAGCAGAGCAATGAATCATAATTAACGTTAGTTTTCAACATTTCTTCTGTCTCTATGGGTTCTCACTTTCTGTCTCTCTCATCAAAAATCCATGGCTCCTCTCTCTCATTTCAACCTAGTTTCTCCCTTACTCTCCCTAGCACTCCACACTCTCAACCCCGACTACGCCTCCACTAGTCTCTCCACCTCCATGCTTGCTCTCTGCCTCTCCCTCAACCCCGTCGTCACCGCTTCCTGCATACCCAACTCAAACCCATAAGCAAAAACAAAGAAAAAACAATAAACAGTAACTCACCAACTGAGATCCCGGCCCCACACACTCGCACCCTTTTTAGACCCAAATCAGAGAGAGAGAGTAAGGGTTGGGGTTTGGAGAGAATCGGGTGTTTAAGTGAGAATTTGATGCTTTTCAAATCCAAATCAGAGAAAGTAAGGGTTAGGATTTGGATAGAATCGGGTAAGAGAGAAGTTGATGCTTAATCTCCATGGCTATAGCTAGCCGCCACCGTGTTCCGCTCCACCAATTCTGGCGATGGTTTCAGTAAAGTGCCTCTGTCTCTCTCTTTGATTTTTCCTTCTTTTAATTTTCTCAACAAAAAAGAAGATTTTTTTAATTTTTTGTATTGTATTAGGATTTCGTTTTCTTTTGATAAAGAAATTGAATTCCCTATTGTACTTGGGAAAAAAATAATGTGGAATTTGTGTTATTCGATAAAGATTGTGTTCAAGTAAAAAGACAACAAAAAAAAAGAATATGTATGTATACTAAAGTAAATGATGATTTACCTATTATACTAAATCTAAGATTTTTTTCCTCTGATCTTGATTTCTTTACCTAAGAGTATCCATTTCTTATTCCTTAGTTTCTTTCACTGAAACAAAACTATGATTCTTAGCTTGATAATAATTTCTTAGTTTGAAGTTTGTCACAATGGATCAGTTTTTTCTCATTCCTTATGTTACTACTGTAGTTTGAGTTGTGAAATGCACTGAAGATGTTTGAGAAAATATACCTACTGAAATCCAACTTATTTGGTCTTGGGTGTCTGTGTTTCCCTAGGTTATCAATTAAGTAGAGTAGTGTATGTATTCATTTTGACACTTTAATGATCTAAAATCTGGTCTATTTGATGGAAAACCAAATTGTGCAAGTATCTTTGTTAGTGGCTTTGTAATGAGAGTGTTGTGCATCTATCTCCTTAGGTTCTAATTAATTGGAGTAATACATGTGTTTTTGTCACATTTTTGAGCCTATAGAGTAAAAATATTTCATTTAAAGTCATAGTATCAAGAAATATGTAAGTGTATGTAATTATTTGGCCTAATTAAACAGCCATGTGATGCATCAGTAAGTATTGGGCTATTGATTCACTTTTGGGCTACTGATGCTGTTCTTACAATTAATAGCTCAGATATACTATTTATTTATTTATTTTTCAAAATTTTTTTATGCTAAAGTACTGATGAGGTTATATATGATGAGGAGAAAACTGGAGCTGACAGAAAGATCTGATGAGGAAGTTGCCAAAATTTATATATGATGAGGAGAAAACTTTGGAGGTGAGAAGCTATTCTTGCATTTGCAATCCTTTAAATTATTCATTATGTGTGTATGCATGTTTGTTAATGTGTTCAACATTGAAAGTAAAGTCTTTTTCGTAACAAATAAAGGCCTAGTTATGGTTGGTTGTCATAAGAAAAAGAAGAAAAATATAATGGTTCGTATGTATAAGTAAGCTTTATGAATTGTGCTTCAAGAAAAAAAAAAAAAAAAAAAACACTGTACAAATTGTTTGTGTTAACTTGTATTTTCATCATTTTTTTAAATATTATTGATATTGTTTTAGTTATCATTTTTTTTTTAAAATGTTTGCAATGCATTGGTGGTGTGATGACTACAGAGAACCCACAAAATATTAACAGAGAAGATTGCTCAGTTGAATTCAGCCATAGATGATGTTTCTGCTCAGCTTCGTGGAGATGATGCCCCTAATGGAGCTACAGTGAATTCAGACGAAGTTGGAGCTTCAATGTAACAGAATATTTGTTGTAATTGCCATATAAACCATCACTACTTACGTGTGATTAGTACTAAAAAAACAATTTTTTGAATCATTTATTCCTTTTAATTTTCTATTCGGTTAATAAATTCAGGCTGATTGTACTTATATAAAAAATTTACTAGAAAAGATAGCAAAATATGATTTGTTTCATAGTAATTTTCTCTTAGCAGTTATTATTTATATTTAAGTACTAATTGTTCTCTCACGTGGTATTCTCACATTTCTACAATACAGTATTGTGGATTTTTTTTTTCACACAATCAGTGCAGTCTTCTCTAACATAGCTTAATAGGTCTCATTTTTGTTTTGTAGAAAAGAAGCCACGATGAACATGGCACAGAGGAGGAGTTTCTACTTGGAGCGTCAGTCTAAGCTGCGAAACAGTCGATACTCTCGATTCCCCTTCCACTGTTTTGTTTTGCATTAACCCCAATTCCTCCACCCATCATCAACTCTTTAAAGCAAACGAATACGAAGATTATCTTTTGAACCATTTCGAAACCCAATGACTGAATTCAGCACCTTCGAGTTCCAGGAACAAGAGTTTCTCAATGAAGACACTGATTTTTTGTGTCAAAAGCTTTCTCCTCTTTTTCCTTCTTCGATTTCATTAGACCTCCACCCACAACAGCAGAAGGATTTGCTGCATGAGATCGTTTCATCTGCTCATAAGATTTTCTTTAATCATTATAATTCCAATTCAACAACAAATGGAAACAACAAGCGTTGGTTGATGTTGATGGATTTGCATATTTTCACCACATATTATTTGAGTTCGGAATCCAAAAAAGGATATGCTGCCTACTGTCCAATAGGCCATTACTTCCATCCATTAATGGAATTGAGGAGGAAAAAGTATGAGACCTCATCATTTTATAGAACGGGGGTGTTTTGTAGAAAAGAATTGAGAAAACTGAAAACGCTGCTGTCGTGTTATAGGGCTTAAGAGAACGTCTCTTCTCTGCATGCACTTAATTAGATGGCAGTTAGTTTATTTTATTTAATAACCAAGTTTCTTTTTTGTAATGGGTGAGTACTCTAGATTTCATATTGTGTTCTAGTTTATTTATGCATGGTATTGGTTTTTTTATTGGACTGACAAGCATCAGTTTTAAAATGTGTTCTATTTTCCTATTTTTTCTTTATATACTTTTATAAATTGTTTTCAGTAATTGTTTATTGGACAAGCATATCTTTCAATAAAAATATAAGAAGTTGCAATCAATAATTTATAATTAAGTCAATTCACTAAATTGATAATATATATACCATGGCAGCCGTGATCGAGAGCTATTGAATTTTCGCTTGAAATAGAATTCCTAACAACTATTCTGGAAGGAAAGATAATCGTAAACTCTTTGAAAAATGCAGAGGAATCTCTAGCTTCTAATGGACACTTGATCTCAAATGCAAAGTTAATTATAGAATCCTTCATGTTCTATTAGTTTTTCAAGTGCACGCTGTCAATGCAATTCTGTCACTTGTTACTTTATTAGGAATGCTATAAATAAATGTCACAGATTTTTTTGGTGTGTATAGAAAATTTTCCTCCTCACCTGAACATTGTATTTCAAGCTAATCTGGCTTTTATTTAATTGAGATCACTTTATTCTTAAAATAAATAAAGAAGTTATTATTATTATTTTTATTAAAAAAAATGTTGTATTTAATTAAAAGATTCAAAGGTTCAAGATTGTTAATGGCTTTGCCTCATGAAACTTGTTCACGGGGCATATTAATCAAATTTACTTTTCGTATTATTTGATTGACACGCGGATCTAATTGTGAAATTTTAAATTACTTGAGGATTCATTAAAAAAAGATTATGTCACAGTTTTAATTTAATTTTTTTTTTTGGTTGGAAAATTTCCTCAAATTTCAATTGTGACTTTGAAAGTTGATTGGGTTTTCTAGTTGAAGAATGAAAAATTAATTTGAGTTTCCTTAGTATGGAAAGATACACCATTCTTTAGTGTGGAAAGAAAGTGTATTCCTTGTTAAAGAAGTAATGCATTCCTTGTTATAAGGGGAATAGGAAAGAGTATTATAAATAGATAATACTAAAAAAAATTAGGCTTTTAGCTCAAGGGTCCTCCCTATGGATAGAGGGAAAATAGAGCATGAAATCAAGAGAGAAAAAAAATGAATTTTTACTTGGGAGATAACTCAAGGAGAGAGACAAAAAAGTTTGGGTTTTGTCAACAACGGTTTTTTTGTAAATCACACAAATCAAGGAAAATTTGTGAAGTTTTGTTTGATATTGCAAAGTTCCAAAGAAAGAGGTGCCGCGTAGAGAGAGATATCCAACGAGAGCTACGCAAAAAAGAGAAGGAAGAAGAGAAGAAAGCTATAGAGGAGAGAGTAAAGTATTGTTGCATTTGAGATAAATAATTAGCATGTGTGAGAGTAAAGAAAAACAAGAAAATTTTTCTTTAGCCATGAGACATAAGAGATACATAATTAGTGTGTGTGAAAGCAAAGAAAAACAAGGAGAGTTTTTCTTTAGCTAAAAAATATATAAGAGATATTGTAATTGATTTGATAATAGTGAAATTATTCAGAATTTATCCAGTAGTTTTTTCCTTCAATGAGAAAGAGTTTTCTACATAAATATTTTTGTTTTGTGTGTGATTTCTATTTGGAGTTGGTAATATTAGTGATAATATTATTTGAGACCCAACAAATGGTATCAGATCTTGGTTGGCTTATTGGATGCTTATTTTTGTGTGAATTAAGATGAAAAAGAAGGGTTTGCTTTGATTAAGGTGGAGTGATTCTAAGAGGAAAGAAGACTACTTAATTCTATGGAGCTATCCCAAAAGGAAAAAAGACAGTTGATGGAAATTGAGTCAAAGTGGAGGCTTTTGGGAAATTACCTCAAACTCTATTTGTAACTTGGAAAGTTAATTGGGTTTTCTAGTTGAAAAACTAAAAATTAGTTTGAGTTTACTTGGTGTGGAAGGAAAGTCTAACAAATAAATATAATACAAATAAGTGTAATACAAAAGCAAAGGTTGTTCGTAATTAGTTTTGTGCCAATCCCTTCAAACCACTTTAAGAAGGTAACATGTGCCATTAAGCATGGAAGAAGATTTATTTGAATTTACCTTTTTCCTTCCTTTTCTTCTATTTTTAATTTGTAATCAATAATGATAGTTGTGGGGTCTCAATTTGTAGCCCAGGCCCAACAGATATGGGGTATGAGCCCAACAAGCCCAACACAATGAATTTGTAGAGAGTGGGTGAAAGAGCTAGACTAAATGTTCTAAGGCGTCTAATGCAAATCACCAAGTACGAACAAGTATGAAAACACACGTGAAATTCAGATAGATAGATGTCCGAAGAGACAAATTAATGCTTTCAAGGTTCATACAATTCTTAGAAATACAGTGCAACTCTTAGAACTACATCAAACTCTCTTTTTCTTCTTCCCCTCTTTCTTTTTCTTTTTACGTCCCCCCTTCTGTAAGGGGTCTTTTACATTTATATAGTTTTCCTTTGGACTATCTTGATCATCCACTTGTCTTCATCTAAACGTTCACTTGAGAATACGTCCCATCAGATATCTTCGTCGGTTCTCCATCAGTGGCGGTAGTTGAGATTGCACTGTTCAGAGGTTTTTTTCACATTAATGCGGCTAGAAAAGTTGATGCAGTGCATTTAATGCGATGGTAGCAGTTTTTCCCTTAGATATTTCTCCGTTCTTATCATCTCCATATATGCCCAAAGCTTATCATTATCATTGGAATCATTAGGAAGATCACTCGAACCTCCCAGGTATTCACTTGATCGAGACTCTTTATATCCGAGGAGAATACATTCTTAGGACTACATTCCCCGATCATTTCTAGGTATATCTCTTCCACATGGAATCCTTCTCAATCGTTTTCTTCTCTTCGGACACACCTTAACCTTTAAATAGGGTCCTAGGCCCAATGCATAATGTTGGGCTTTTACCCCCACAATAGTTAACTAAGTTGAGTGGGTTTAAGTGTAGTTAAGTTGGTTCTTGGTTATGTGTTTTGCAGAGGACAGTGGTACATGTCAACTTCTTAAGTGAATATCGGATTAAATTTTGTCCATAAAGTAATGGATATATTTTTTTTGTTAGCTTTCTAACATTGAAGTACTAAGTAAATATAGTTAGTATTAACATAGTAAATATAGTTAGTTTGTATTAACATAGATGTGATTTTCATATGAACTCATTATAGTTACTATTTTATTATTTATTTACTATCCATCTTCAGTGTCAATTTTTTTATCTTTAAAAAAGACCCGATCAATCCTCTAAACCCTAAATAAATATCACATAAACCTTAAAAAAGAAAATGATCTCAAATTCAAGTCAGTCTATTAAAAAAAAAATCAAAAAAACAAAAGAATCACCGTCAAAAGATTTCTTTCCTCTTCTCAATCGAAAATGTTTCTTTACCACATCTCTCAATTCTACAAATAAAAGTGAAAGTTGGTGTTACTTTCAACTTTTGATATCACAAACTCATTTTATCTCTTTTGCAAAATTATAAGGCTCTCTCTCTCTCTCTCTCTCTCTCTCTCTCTCTCTCTCTCTCTCTCTCTCTCTCTCTCTTAAAAAAAAAAAAAAAAAAAAAACACTGTACAAATTGTTTGTGTTAACTTGTATTTTCATCATTTTTTTAAATATTATTGATATTGTTTTAGTTATCATTTTTTTTTTAAAATGTTTGCAATGCATTGGTGGTGTGATGACTACAGAGAACCCACAAAATATTAACAGAGAAGATTGCTCAGTTGAATTCAGCCATAGATGATGTTTCTGCTCAGCTTCGTGGAGATGATGCCCCTAATGGAGCTACAGTGAATTCAGATGAAGTTGGAGCTTCAATGTAACAGAATATTTGTTGTAATTGCCATATAAACCATCACTACTTACGTGTGATTAGTACTAAAAAAACAATTTTTTGAATCATTTATTCCTTTTAATTTTCTATTCGGTTAATAAATTCAGGCTGATTGTACTTATATAAAAAATTTACTAGAAAAGATAGCAAAATATGATTTGTTTCATAGTAATTTTCTCTTAGCAGTTATTATTTATATTTAAGTACTAATTGTTCTCTCACGTGGTATTCTCACATTTCTACAATACAGTATTGTGGATTTTTTTTTTCACACAATCAGTGCAGTCTTCTCTAACATAGCTTAATAGGTCTCATTTTTGTTTTGTAGAAAAGAAGCCACGATGAACATGGCACAGAGGAGGAGTTTCTACTTGGAGCGTCAGTCTAAGCTGCGAAACAGTCGATACTCTCGATTCCCCTTCCACTGTTTTGTTTTGCATTAACCCCAATTCCTCCACCCATCATCAACTCTTTAAAGCAAACGAATACGAAGATTATCTTTTGAACCATTTCGAAACCCAATGACTGAATTCAGCACCTTCGAGTTCCAGGAACAAGAGTTTCTCAATGAAGACACTGATTTTTTGTGTCAAAAGCTTTCTCCTCTTTTTCCTTCTTCGATTTCATTAGACCTCCACCCACAACAGCAGAAGGATTTGCTGCATGAGATCGTTTCATCTGCTCATAAGATTTTCTTTAATCATTATAATTCCAATTCAACAACAAATGGAAACAACAAGCGTTGGTTGATGTTGATGGATTTGCATATTTTCACCACATATTATTTGAGTTCGGAATCCAAAAAAGGATATGCTGCCTACTGTCCAATAGGCCATTACTTCCATCCATTAATGGAATTGAGGAGGAAAAAGTATGAGACCTCATCATTTTATAGAACGGGGGTGTTTTGTAGAAAAGAATTGAGAAAACTGAAAACGCTGCTGTCGTGTTATAGGGCTTAAGAGAACGTCTCTTCTCTGCATGCACTTAATTAGATGGCAGTTAGTTTATTTTATTTAATAACCAAGTTTCTTTTTTGTAATGGGTGAGTACTCTAGATTTCATATTGTGTTCTAGTTTATTTATGCATGGTATTGGTTTTTTTATTGGACTGACAAGCATCAGTTTTAAAATGTGTTCTATTTTCCTATTTTTTCTTTATATACTTTTATAAATTGTTTTCAGTAATTGTTTATTGGACAAGCATATCTTTCAATAAAAATATAAGAAGTTGCAATCAATAATTTATAATTAAGTCAATTCACTAAATTGATAATATATATACCATGGCAGCCGTGATCGAGAGCTATTGAATTTTCGCTTGAAATAGAATTCCTAACAACTATTCTGGAAGGAAAGATAATCGTAAACTCTTTGAAAAATGCAGAGGAATCTCTAGCTTCTAATGGACACTTGATCTCAAATGCAAAGTTAATTATAGAATCCTTCATGTTCTATTAGTTTTTCAAGTGCACGCTGTCAATGCAATTCTGTCACTTGTTACTTTATTAGGAATGCTATAAATAAATGTCACAGATTTTTTTGGTGTGTATAGAAAATTTTCCTCCTCACCTGAACATTGTATTTCAAGCTAATCTGGCTTTTATTTAATTGAGATCACTTTATTCTTAAAATAAATAAAGAAGTTATTATTATTATTTTTATTAAAAAAAAATGTTGTATTTAATTAAAAGATTCAAAGGTTCAAGATTGTTAATGGCTTTGCCTCATGAAACTTGTTCACGGGGCATATTAATCAAATTTACTTTTCGTATTATTTGATTGACACGCGGATCTAATTGTGAAATTTTAAATTACTTGAGGATTCATTAAAAAAAGATTATGTCACAGTTTTAATTTAATTTTTTTTTTTTGGTTGGAAAATTTCCTCAAATTTCAATTGTGACTTTGAAAGTTGATTGGGTTTTCTAGTTGAAGAAGGAAAAATTAATTTGAGTTTCCTTAGTTTGGAAAGATACACCATTCTTTAGTGTGGATAGAAAGTGTATTCCTTGTTAAAGAAGTAATGCATTCCTTGTTATAAGGGGAATAGGAAAGAGTATTATAAATAGATAATACTAAAAAAAATTTAGGCTTTAGCTCAAGGGTCCTCCCTATGGATAGAGGGAAAATAGAGCATGAAATCAAGAGAGAAAAAAAAATGAATTTTTACTTGGGAGATAACTCAAGGAGAGAGACAAAAAAGTTTGGGTTTTGTCAACAACGGTTTTTTTGTAAATCACACAAATCAAGGAAAATTTGTGAAGTTTTGTTTGATATTGCAAAGTTCCAAAGAAAGAGGTGCCGCGCAGAGAGAGATATCCAACGAGAGCTATGCAAAAAAGAGAAGGAATAAGAGAAGAAAGCTATAGAGGAGAGAGTAAAGTATTGTTGCATTTGAGATAAATAATTAGCATGTGTGAGAGTAAAGAAAAACAAGAAAATTTTTCTTTAGCCATGAGACATAAGAGATACATAATTAGTGTGTGTGAAAGCAAAGAAAAACAAGGAGAGTTTTTCTTTAGCTAAAAAATATATAAGAGATATTGTAATTGATTCGATAATAGTGAAATTATTCAGAATTTATCCAGTAGTTTTTTCCTTCAATGAGAAAGATTTTTCTACATAAATATTTTTGTTTTGTGTGTGATTTCTATTTGGAGTTGGTAATATTAGTGATAATATTATTTGAGACCCAACAAATGGTATCAGATCTTGGTTGGCTTATTGGATGCTTATTTTTGTGTGAATTAAGATGAAAAAGAAGGGTTTGCTTTGATTAAGGTGGAGTGATTCTAAGAGGAAAGAAGACTACTTAATTCTATGGAGCTATCCCAAAAGGAAAAAAGACAGTTGATGGAAATTGAGTCAAAGTGGAGACTTTTGGGAAATTACCTCAAACTCTATTTGTAACTTGGAAAGTTAATTGGGTTTTCTAGTTGAAAAAATAAAAATTAGTTTGAGTTTACTTGGTGTGGAAGGAAAGTCTAACAAATAAATATAATACAAATAAGTGTAATACAAAAGCAAAGGTTGTTCGTAATTAGTTTTGTGCCAATCCCTTCAAACCACTTTAAGAAGGTAACATGTGCCATTAAGCATGGAAGAAGATTTATTTGAATTTACCTTTTTCCTTCCTTTCCTTCTATTTTTAATTTGTAATCAATAATGATAGTTGTGGGGTCTCAATTTGTAGCCCAGGCCCAACAAATATGGGGTATGAGCCCAACAAGCCTAACACAATGAATTTGTAGAGAGTGGGTGAAAGAGCTAGACTGAATGTTCTAAGGCGTCTAATCCAAATCACCAAGTACGAACAAGTATGAAAACACACGTGAAATTCAGATAGATAGATGTCTGAAGAGACAAATTAATGCTTTCAAGGTTCATACAATTCTTAGAAATACAGTGCAACTCTTAGAACTACATCAAACTCTCTTTTTCTTCTTCCCCTCTTTCTTTTTCTTTTTACGTCCCCCCTTCTGTAAGGGGTCTTTTACATTTATATAGTTTTCCTTTGGACTATCTTGATCGTCCACTTGTCTTCATCTAAACGTTCACTTGGGAATACGTCCCATCAGATATCTTCGTCGGTTCTCTATCAGTGGCGGTAGTTGAGATTGCACTGTTCAGAGGTTTTCTTCACATTAATGCGGCTAGAAAAGTTGATGCAGTGCATTTAATGCGATGGTAGCAGTTTTTCGCTTAGATATTTCTCCGTTCTTATCATCTCCATATATGCCCAAAGCTTATCATTATCATTGGAATCATTAGGAAGATCACTCGAACCTCCCAGGTATTCACTTGATCGAGACTCTTTATATCCGAGGAGAATACATTCTTAGGACTACATTCCCCAATCATTTCTAGGTATATCTCTTCCACATGGAATCCTTCTCAATCGTTTTCTTCTCTTCGGACACACCTTAACCTTTAAATAGGGTCCTAGGCCCAATGCATAATGTTGGGCTTTTACCCCCACAATAGTTAACTAAGTTGAGTGGGTTTAAGTGTAGTTAAGTTGGTTCTTGGTTATGTGTTTTGCAGAGGACAATGGTACATGTCAACTTCTTAAGTGAATATCGGATTAAATTTTGTCCATAAAGTAATGGATATAATATTTTTTTTGTTAGCTTTCTAACATTGAAGTACTAAGTAAATATAGTTAGTATTAACATAGTAAATATAGTTAGTTTGTATTAACATAGATGTGATTTTCATATGAACTCATTATAGTTACTACTTTATTATTTATTTACTATCCATCTTCAGTGTCAATTTTTTTATCTTTAAAAAAGACCCGATCAATCCTCTAAACCCTAAATAAATATCACACAAACCTTAAAAAAAGAAAATGATCTCAAATTCAAGTCAGTCTATTTAAAAAAAATCAAAAAAACAAAAGAATCACCGTCAAAAGATTTCTTTCCTCTTCTCAATCGAAAATGTTTCTTTACCACCTCTCTCAATTCTACAAATAAAAGTGAAAGTTGGTGTTACTTTCAACTTTTGATATCACAAACTCAATTTATCTCTTTTGCAAAATTATAAGGCTCTCTCTCTCTCTCTCTCTCTCTCTCTCTCTCCTATTACAATGATAGTGTAATGTGACAGGCCAAAAATGTATTGACTCCTTGTGATAAATTAACCAATTGATTTAGCCAAGTTAATTAATTAATTCAATTGGCATGCAATATGTGTGGCAATACAAACAAATCACTAAATAATTAAATGCATCAGAAAATAAATTGACATGATAATTTGTTTATGAATGAGGAAAACCTACATTGCAAAAACCCCAACAGGTGATTTTAAGGTCACTACTCCCGAGAATCCACTATTATCAAAACAAGCGGTTACAAGTAAAAGAATCCTAGTACCTTATACCAAGTTATAGTTGAACCCTTACCCCAATACCCAATTGGACTTGTTCTATAGTAACAATCTCTTATTTTCAATGCATGGCTCCCAGAACGTGACTAACTAATAGATGCATGGATCCCAGTATGCGAATTGATCACCAACTTGAGAAAGATGTTAGCTGCAAAGTTATTCAGCTCATCCAGACGATGAAGATCATGAAGCTCATTGGTCACAAAACCCTAAGTTATACAAACATTGCAGCTTCTTCAAGAGAAAGATAAACTAGGACAAATTCTATATTCAGTCACAACTTGCATGAACAAGACTTTTCTCTACACTTGGGCAACGATGCCACCTTTGATAGCCCTTAAAATAATCCTTACATATGTTTAGGGTTGTGAGAAAAGAAAGCGTAAATACATACTTACAGATTGGATGCAAAACAAAACTAAAAATCTTTTTTTTCATAATTCTCGATAGATACCCTATCTTTCGAGCTAGCTGTCGAGCTTCGGACTTCAACAGCTTTTCAAACCTCGATAGATGCTAGCTGTCGAGATTTAAAAACCAGCATTTATTTATTTGTTTCTTGGACATACTTGCATGACTTTAACACTTAATCTTGAAATCTTGTTCCATGAAGTAGTAAACACATCCTAGATCTTCCCAATTACAAGTAAAGTGCGTTTTGTCAAAAGATTAGCCAATTACATAAAAATATTGACATATGTTCCTAACATCAAATCACATATGTCCTAACAATATCCCCCTTTGGCAATCCGTGACAAAACCACAATAAACAAATGAACATATGAGAGAAATCATAAATCACTTAACTCATACTCACTTGTTGAATACAATAAAATTTATTCTAACACAAACTTTTGAAAAATTTTGCAAGAAGAGAGTTTATGGCAAGTAGACTTTAACAACCTGTATTTCTGAAACACTTTAAACAAAACCCATGACGGCATCTTAGTGTGAAACAGAAATAATAGATTGCATACAATAAATAAGAAACATGTGTATAAAGAAAGAAAAAAAAACAACGCATGAAAAGATAGGTGAATAACATACATCAACATATATATATATATATATATCCAATGATAAGTACAATGTATGTCAAATGGTCACAAGACCAATATATATGAGGTAACTGTAAAAAAAATAAAAATAAAAATAAATAAACACACATAAGGACTTCACCACATCCCTCAAAGAATATGGACACTCCCCCTAACAAAAATGTCCTATGCTAACCTTCCTCCTATGTGTATGACTACTCTCATATCAAAACTACTCTCCCTTTCTGTCACGAGTGATAAGCGGCAAGTATAACAAGTAGACATCTCATTATCACTAGGCGAGCTAGCATCATCGTCCTTATCAGCATCCTCACTGTTGGAACCATCGCCACTCTCATCCTCAGAGGCTGGCGGAGAGGGATAGGAAGCGACAGTGAAACCACACGTGACTGCTTGTCGTCGTGCGATAAGACCAACATGAGTGTTCACCTAACATAACTCATCACTAAGAGTGTCTAGGCGAGCATCTATGCGCACAAGTTGTGTCATAATGACCTCAAGTGTCACTACACCCACTAAAGAAGAAGGAGCGGAGGTGGATGAAGCTGCAGGAGCCAGAGGAGCTACCAACTCGATTTATGTCCACCTCAAGTGAAGTTGAGCATCACTCCGTCTAATAGTAGTTGCGTCAATGGCACCTATGATGAAGAAGTGATCAGACGGCAAAAATGAGACAAAAAAATGGTGAAGAATCCTCATGATAGCTGAAGGAAATATGAGCTTATCATGGGTCACTGTGTCCCTATGTGGTTATGTGTCTTCTTTAAGTGTGATACACTTTTTTTGTTTTGTTTTAAATATCTGTGCTTTAAGTTTGGTACACTTGTGAATCTTTGGGGTTTACTTATATAGTATGATGTTATTCAGCTTTAAGCATTGTTTGTTTGTGTTTTGTACCCATTGATGCTTTTGTAAGCTTTGAGGGTTGATTACTTGTTTTATGCACTGATTGTAGGCTTGTATGGTTTGTGCCATGTATTTGCAAAAACTTTGCATATGCAGCCTTTGTGCTTTGTATTTTGGTACTTGTTAATGCCTTGCATTATCCTAAGTACAACACTCTTGTGCCCTTGTAGGATTGTTCCTAGATGCATATATGTTTGTATGCATTGGTTGAGTGTTGGACTTGCAAATGATTCTCTTCAATTGAGTTTATCATTTTTGCATGTCCGGATGTTCATTCCTTGTGTGAATGAACATAGTAATCACTTTTGCTTAAGTGACTACTGGTGTTGATCTTGCCATGAATTATTGCTTTTATGCCTATGTTCATTTTTCTTGATCATGCTTATTTTGCTCCATATGATATTAAGTT
>NW_027069521.1:218643-308351 GCF_002906115.3 Quercus suber
GTTTTCTGCATACAATGATATTGCTATGTTATTGTGTTTCAGGAGTTACTTATTCATATGTTCAAGAGCTTTACAGAATCTAGAGTTAGGTGTGAGTGAGTTTTCCAACTGTTCCCAACTCACGTTTAAGTCTAGAGTCTGTTATAGGGTTTTGTCACGGAATAGCCAAAGGGGGAGATTGTAAGGTTGAATTTAATCAACCATCTAATTGGCTTTATTCCGTGACCAATTTGCTTGTAATTTAGCACTTAGTAACCCTGTATTTAGGTGGGAAAATTGTAAGGGTAGTGCGTGAGAAGATGTGAAAAAAAGCCCAAAAGTGTGCAAGAAAAACAGAGTCTCGTGACTAGGACTTACTGGTGGTTCGCGACTGGCAAGCTGCGAAAGGCAGGCACGTGAGAGGCACACTGGGAAGCTGAAGGGTCGCGCCAGCTGTCGCGCTACAGGACAAAAGTTCCAGGCTGGCCAGGCCGTTACGTCGCGACTGGAACTCGCGACTTGGACAAGCCGCGAGTTATCCCTGTTTGGCAAAAACTGACGTTTTGCATTCCCTTCTCACCCTACTATATATACACCCTTATACCCTCTAAATTGAGAGAGCTTCCAGAGAGAATTTTGTGAGAGAAAACCCTAGAGAAATACAAGATTGATTCATCCCCAATCTTCATCTAAAGTGACTCTACAAATTCCTCTACTCTCTTCCTCTCCATTGTCAAACCCTTGAGAGGTCATTTACCAAACCCTTATCTCACCACACCCACGTCTGTGAGAAGGTTCATTTGGTGCTTAGGGAAGCCGTTTGGGAAGGAACCAATATACATTGGTTGATGCTATGGCAAGTAGCGGAATCCGGGAAGCTAAAGAAAAAATAGGTTCGGCGTAACCTCGTTGGAGCAAGAAGCTTAAAGGGCTTAGGTACTTGGGTAGATTAGGCTTGGAGGGTCTTCTGCTGTTCATGTATCCCAACTATATTCTTTAGTGGATTTTATTACCGCTTAGAGGGCGGCAGAGAGGTTTTACGCCGAGGACTTCGGTTTCCTCTTCGATAACACATCGTGTGTTGTCCGTGTGTTTGCATCTTCTTTCCCTTTATCTTTGCCTTATATTTACTAATGTGGATGTGTTTATATTTGGCTTAGATTGTTCTATCAATTTTGTTATAAGCTTGTTATCATATTCCGCACATTAATTGTTTGATATAAAGCTTGAATTGGTATTTTTATATCTGGGGGTCTAAACGTTCAAAGGTGGTTCATACCCATATTGAACTTTCACATCCTTAACCACTTGATGTAATTTCTTCTCTATGGCCTTTAACTCTACTTCCCTGCCTAGAATGATCTCGATCATATAAGTCTTCAACGCTGAGATGGGATCTCCAGCAGCATAGTGTGCCTTCTCAGCTGCCGAAAGAGAACCACAAATCGAGGCAAACATTTATCACCACCAAGGTTTTTTTTATTTATCAAATACCATGTCAAAATTTAGTGACCAGTTCCAAATTTATGTCATTAAATTAAATAAATCAAGTGGTACAAATTAAGAGGACTGAATCAAGAGTGGTACAAATTTGTATTCTTTTTGTAAAAGAACCAAAAACAGAAAATTGCACTTGTTCATCAATAAATACAAATTTATATTTGTGAAACATTTTCAATTTTTTTTATTATTTTGAAACTCGGGATATTTTGTTATTCGAAATTCTCAAGTATAAACTAGTTAAAGATCCTTTAGAAGCTGTACTGGTAGCTGTTTTGCACGGCTTGCATTTTGCTTATGAAGTTGGGTTTTGAAGGCCTATTTTAGAAGGTGATTTATCAACAGCCATCAAGTCCATGATCCACATGGATATGAATTAATCATAGTTAGGAAACATCATTAGGGAGCAAGTTCATTACTGAATGGCTTTGTGCACTTTGAACTTTCTGTTCTAGAAAGAGAAAAGCTGACATAGTAGCTCATAGAGGCTAGGCATGCCTAAATTATGTTGTAAAAGAATGCTCAACACCTATACAAACTTTGTTGTGAACAGTAGTTATGGAGGATTCTTAGAAATTGCATGGTTCACAGACTGGTTTCAATGGACGGTTGCTAATTACTGAGGAATTCTTTGTCCAGAATATTGCTGGCATGCATCACGATGATATTACTGAGTTGCTCTTCCCTGATGATATTCAACGAGGCTTGAAGTTTGTAGATGATAAGGACACCATATTTCTGGGGTACAACTGGGTCCTATAGTGTGGATAATAATCCCGCTAGGGTCGAATCACCAACACAGATATAGAGAGAATAAAATGTAATGTAATAATGAATGAGGAGTCTCATATTTATAGACTCCTTTGTATCCCTTGGAAAGAGATATGTCTGTTTACCAAGAGTTGTATCTTATCTAAGAGATACAATTCTTCAGTAAATAACTAACTCTAACGTTTAATTAATTCTCTACTATAGGTTGGTGAAGCAACATCATCCACCAAGTAAAGGCTATTATATAAGTGAGGGTGCACCATAATATGGCGTAATCACCTATTACTATTATATTAACTACAATAAACATATACTATGGTGTCACCATTGTATTGTCCAATGTTGATTCTCATCTATACTCTTCATAAATTGGCGTTAGTGTCTGATTTTGGCAAAACTGTGTACACATTTTGTCATGTACCACTAAGAGCACCATTTGTTATATACCACTCTAATAGTGTACTCTAGATGTCTTATCACTCACTATTATTTCAAATGAATGGCATTGAACATGTGAAATGTTTGTCACCACACACAGCTAGGAATCTCACTTTGCACCCACACTGCCAGTTGACATCTTTCAGCCAAACCAAACATGTGTTAATTTGCACTAAATCGCTTGATACTTCCTCTAAGCCAATACCTTAAAGGTTTTCTTGTATGAGTTTAGCGACTTTTCATTTTACAAGCTATGTTATGTATGATGCACATTAGTGGACTTTACATTCATACACTAACTTTTTATATAATGTTAAGTTATTTTGCTTAATACTGACCAATTGTGTCCCCAAAGCAGAAGCTGCATAGCCATGTTCTCCAAGCATCCCCAGTCCTTCCATCTATGCAACTACATGTAGTATCCCACCTAGTTTTTGGGTCCACAAGTCTCATATGTCCTACATGCACTCTAAATCTATCTAGAGTTAATCATTTGATCATAGGATTGGCCACTACCTCACTCGAGGGATAATCTAGATTTGCATTTCCCCCCTCTCCACTATATTTTGAATATAGCAATACATCGATGTGTTTGCCCTTGGAGCCACTTGCTCCACTTTTTATTAACGAGATAGCAGACCTTTTGTCACAATAAACATCAACCAATCTATTGAGTATACCTAATTTAAATTGTCGATAAATAATTAAATCCAGATAGTATTACTTACCGTTATGCTGCATCATATGTATTTCGCCTCAATTGTATGCTTCGTAACATAACCTTATTTTTTGTTTTGACCAAGAAACAATCGTCTCATTGAATGGGAATATATGCTAGTATAACATATTATTTCTAGATCACTTATGCCAGAACATAGTTTCATTCCCTTGATGCCTTAGAGATGACGGAATTTTTTCTTTAACTACTCGCCAATGTGCCCTACTGGGATTAGGTCGATATTTACTCCCACCGCATAACAAATATCTAACCTTGCACTTGTCATAGCATGATGAGGCTGCCCTTAACATGGACATAGGGGACAATACATTTCCTCCTCATCCAAATATCTGACCTTATGCTTACCATAGCATGCTAAGGTTACCCTGGCCTTAACATGGACATGCATTTCCTCCTCATCCTTAAGATACATTTTTATTGTTTTATTTTTCGGATAATTCCTTTGCTCTCCATATATAATCTTAATGATCTAGTGGACTCATTTTAAAAACAATCTTTAAGATTGCTTGGTGGAACTATAATACCTTTGCCTAGAGTATTACTTGAGTCCAAACATGGATCTTTTCATCTTGTAGACTTTTTCTTTCATGTCCTTTAAATTGGAAACCCTCTTGTTGTGACATATAGATGTCTTCCTTCAATTCACCATTGACAAATCTAGTCTTGACACCTAATTGTTGTAATTCCAAGTTTATCAATGCCACAACAGACATGACTATTCTAACCGAAGCAAACTTTGCTACCGGCGAATATGTAACAAAAAAGTCTACACCAGGGTTTGAGTAAACCCTTTTCCTATAGGTACACTCTCTTTTCTAATGCTCCCACGATCTTTAGCATCCATATTGATCATGATCTTGCGATTTAAGGTCCTCCAGTAACGTTTGATAATTCAGTGTGCAATTTGTCGTAGCTATTTTTAGCCTATGCTCTCGTTCTTTCTTCTCCTCAGTCCAAACCAGTGCCTTTGGTCCAAAACAGTGCACTATTGCAACTAGAATAATGGTTGAAACTCATGAAAAATCTCTTATTGTCGAAAAAGAAATCTGGGATGTTATCCCCACCTTTTTTATTGTCACCCCAACATGTTTCACCAGGAGTGATTGCATTTGGCTTCTAGTTGGTTCCATGCTTCCATGGTTTAAACACCGCCATCTAATTGTCTCAATCATGGTAGCCATTCAGGACATCCTTGATATGAATTGATTTGAAAAGCCCCGGTTACATCACTACTCTTCATTTGTCTGCAAAGTATATTCAATACCACAACTGTAAAACAACTGTTCCTTGCGACCTATCGCCTGTCATCCCCATAAATTAACCTGATGTGGATTTCTTTTTCCACCGAGTTCTCTTGGTACTGTAGATGACACCATCTGACCATCACCCTTTAATCCATTCTCAAACATCACAATAAACACCCAATATTTCTGCATTAGAACTTATAAGATCCACTCCACCATCATCCACATGAAAACACAAATTTATTGAAGACACAATCTTGTTGAAGAAATTGCATCAAGAACCTTACCACTGTTGGATCCTATAATGTGGATGATAATCCCGTTAGGGTAGGAATCATCAACATAGATAGAAAGAGAATAAAATATAATGTAATAATGAAAAAAGAGTCCCGGTATTTATACACTCCTTTATGTCTTTTGGGAAAAGATATATTTGTTTATCAAAAGTTGTATCTTATTTAAGAGACACAACTCTTCAGTAAATAAATAACTTTGACGCTTAATTAATTCTTTACTGTAGATTGGTAAAACAACACCATCTACCAAGTTGAGACTTAATTAATCAGCTATTACTATTATATACTAACACAT
The DNA here is from genome assembly GCF_002906115.3 of Quercus suber. Lineage (NCBI taxonomy): Eukaryota > Viridiplantae > Streptophyta > Magnoliopsida > Fagales > Fagaceae > Quercus > Quercus suber. Next base: position 223,906 of record NW_027069521.1, read on the forward strand.
TTGATTTCAGTGGTAAATTCAATTTCTTCAAGGTCCAATGAAGTGATTATTTTTTATGAATTTACGTAGATTGGCCTTAGAATAATTGAAGCCTGTGAATGGCCTATATAAATTGAAAAAGTTGAAGGCCGTGAGTTGAAACGAGCTGCAGTTACCAATGCCCCAAAACTAAATACTGAACTCATGATTTCAGTCCACTTCTTTGAGCTCTTATTCTCAGGAATGAATGTGACCATGCCAAGCCACACGTAGATCTGGAGTGGCAGCTGGGTTGCCGGTTGTTGGTCTAACTACCAGAAATCAAGAACACTTACTGATGGAGTCAAAGGCAGACTTATAATAAAGGATTATGAGGATCCAAAAGTGTGGGCAGCCTTAGAAAAGCTTGATAAGAAATGAGACAGTAGCAGGTTGAAGCATTTGCAGTAGCGGATTGAAACATTTACCGAATTTTTTTTTTTTAAATCTTTAATGTCATATATATTTATATATATAACTAAAAGCCTAAGCGTAGTTTTTCTCAAAAAAAAAAAACAAAAACTGAAACGTAGTATTTATTGTTACTACGCTTTAGTTGAGCCACGTCATTATCCATGTCATCTTTTATTTTTTTTATTTTTCTTTTTTGTTAATTTACTTACCATTTTAAAAAGAATGCAAAATATATGATGACATATTCTCATGACTTTACACATTCTAAATAGTCTTAATTCTTTTGCTTTGCTACATATTCCATAACTACATACAACACATGGAATAACAAAAGGTTGCATTTATCTGTACAAAGTTTTGAACAATAATGTATTAAACAATTTTGCATAACTACTCTGCAATCGTCGTAGTTTGTATATGTCAATACCATCTTTGTTCTGAAAAGTGAGAAACCAAGAGAATCAAAGAGAAAACTCACATGGTTGACAATGATTAAATATTCCTTGATTAATTCCTCCTAGTTGAACATGTACACTCTCTAAAAAAAAAAAAAAATTTATCTAGATCTCAATGTTGAGTGCAGTTTACTAGAATTCTTTATCATATGTTACTTTTTAAAGATCTTATCACCTATATAGATGGGACTTTTGGTTTATGAGACAAGATCCACAAAATGGTGGTTTTATATGATTATATTTAGATGACTTTACAATGCCGTGAAGGATGCATTGGTCTTATAATTATTTTCCATATAATGTAAGCAATCATATAATTTATCAATTTAAAAGGCAATATATTGTGGGATTTTTTTATACGTTGTAATTTAAATACAATTTCAAATAACACATATTGACTTTCTAAATATATACATTCTATATTATATTAATTCAATAATATTCCAATAAAAAGTAATTATATCAAATTTTCTCGCGCATTGCGCGGGTCTGCAACTAGCTAAATTAATAATGGATACAAGAGATATATAATCTACCTTACAAACAGACTTGATGACAGATGGTAAATTACCTTTATTGAAACAAAAACACTGAATGAAGTTTGAAGTCAATTTAGCAACTACGTGAGCTACTGCATTACAGTTTCTCCTGACGCAAACAAACTTAAAACTTGGAATAGACTCAGCAATTAAACTGAGGTTACTAATTGAAGAGTTGATAGATCAGTCAGGGAGGTGATCAATTGATGCCAGGGGATCAACACAAGCTTTCGTGTCTGCTTCGAAGATATGACCTGATTCATTTTTCACGAGCTGCTAACTCAACACCCCATTGTAAGGCAGCTGCCTCAGCATGGAGGGAGGAGCATATTGAATGGTATCTACCCCCCAACTTTGTTAAATATTAGCATTAATATATAATGTTGAATATGCTAGAATAAATACAGAAATAAAAGTATAAAATAGAGAGTACAAGAATACAAGAATTACGTGGTTTAGCCTAATAACCTACATACACGGTGAAAACTCTTAAGGGCTACATCTTTAATATATGAGAGTGTAGAACAAATCTTGTGTTACAATGAACCCTGACATAGGTATGTATGATAAACTAAACCTTAAACTAATAGATTTTTAGTACAATTAGGAGACTTGGCTTGTACACAAAATAGAATTAGGCTTGGACCTATGCTAAAGGACTAATATCTTTAATGGTTATATATAGTCATGATTAGAGATCCAAAATGTAATGTTGTGTTCAACAGAAAGGAAGGGGGGAAACTGCGACGTAACCAAGTGATTGGAAAAAGATGCGTATAAGTAAAGAGAAATGCAAGCAATTGAATAGTACAAGTTGTTACACAATTGCGGCCCAACAACAACAACAAAAAAAAAAGGACTTTTTCCAGGAAAAAGGGTGTTCAAGCAAATTCAATATTGTTGTGAACTAGTTTCCTGATCACCTATTGATTGCATATTCATCAGTCTCTATCAATATAAATTTACTATTCTTGGCTGAATATCCTTGTTAAAATTTGGTTATATTCATTTTCGTTTTGGAAAGAATCTATGTCAATTTTTTTTTTTTTCACTCATTCTAATTTATGATTTATGCGTTTATCAAGAGATATTATTGGACAAATGCATAAATCTCAAATTGGGATCATTAGGAAATTTAAACATTAAATTGAAAAAACAAAGATCTCTAAGCACGAGCATAGTGCGTGCAATGTGGCTAGTATATATAAAAACAAAAATCTCATGTGGAAAAGTATGAGGTTTTACAATATAATGCATTTATTGAAATTCTTTATGTTTAAACTTTCACTTCATTCAAGTTTACATTTATATTAAAATATTAGTTCATTAAATTAGTCAATAGAGTAAATCAATATAAATTATTTATAGTTGTGCACTAATTATTTATATTAAAGGAATTTATATGATTATTTTTTATAATTTCTATATAAGAAACAATTTTTATTTGAAAAAATTAAAATAATAGATTTAGAATATGACATTCTTCCTCATAATTAGTTGCTTTTACAACTATTAAAACAAAAACCATAAAAAAAATTTCAATATTTGTAAATTCAATAAATTAATCTTAATCATACAAGTTTCCTAACTCCTTTCATTAAAATGTAATATATATATATATATATATATAAAAGATTACTAATAGGTTATATACATTTATTTTGTTATATTAATTAGTTTAAGCGGTGCATTAATTATTTAAGTATATTGAAATTTTGATGTCATTTTTCTAAAATTTATATGAGAAACAATTGTTTTGAAATATGATATTGCTTTTCAAATTTAGTTGTTTCTGCAACAATTCAAATAAATTCCAACAAAAGAAAAAAAAAATTAAATAACACAATCAAGAATGTAAAATTAATAATAATAGTTTAACGATATTTGGATTTTTCTTTTATCAAAATAATATTTGCATTCTTGAATAGGTGTAAAACATGTCTATCTATCAATCACTATATTGTGAAAATTTTAAAGTTGTAATAAACACAAAGTATGATCAAATCCTTATACCAATCTTATTGATATATCGATAGTTGGGTGGAAGAATTTAAACTCTAGATTCTTCTGCAGGAAGCATTTAAAAAGTTCCAGCCAAATGAGTCACAAGAATCTTGATATAGATTATTGAAATATTGGAGGAAACTAATGATAAGTTATACAGCAATAACACAGCTCAGAGAAAGAACAAGAAAGACAGAATATTATGATATGATTCATATGAAAGGTTTGGGTTTTATGATTTGTTTCTTAGGCTATATCATATGTATTTTTTGTATGTTCGTCTAGAATTAGGGTTAAATCCTTGTCGGTGTAGAATGGTATAGAATTTAGGTTTGGGTTTTTATGATTTGTTTTCTTAGACTGTATAATATGTATTTTTTGTATGTTCGTCTAGAATTAGGGTTAAATCCTTGTCAGTGTAGAATGGTATAGAATTTGATAAAATATAAACTTAAGTATTTTATTATAAATAAAGTAATATTCCTATAAAAGAACTCATTTCTAATTTTGTTTTTTATTTTATTTTATATTGTTAATAGAAAGAAAGGTTTCATGAGCTATAATTGTTGTCACAATATTTGGACAAAATCTTGTAATTGCTGATTTATATAAGTATTTATAGTGTTATATACATACATATGACACAACATAATATAATATAAAACTTTTTCATATGGATATTTTATTTTTTATTATTTATCTTAAAATTTTATATAATATATAATTTAGAAACAAAATCACCACAAACACAAAGTTATGACTTTTAAAATTATTTTGTTTCTTAAATAAAAAATTGCTATTAAGATGCAATTTGTCTATCAAGTGAATTTGAAAAATTACATTTTTCTAAAGCTTTTCGGGATTTGTTTAATTTAATTAAGATTTTCGGGATTTTGTTTAATTTAATTATGAGTGAACTTAATTTGATGTTTGAGCACAACAAGAGAACGATGAACATCTTAATTTATGGCTCTTTTGTTATAATTAATCCTTCTTTATGATAATTCTACAAACCTTCTGAAACCTGGAGAAATTTAAATTTCTCGTGAATCAACGAAGTAAAGTGAAACATTTATTTTCTAACTAGCTCATAATCTCATTCATATACATGGATATACTTAAAAGATACACATTAAAATACATAGCATAATTATTATATATATAATTTAAATATTATTGATAATCAACCTTATATATATTTTTTTTAAACTCTTTAAAAAGTCCTGTAAGAATTTTATTAGGTAGAAAATATAAATTGTCCATTTTTTAAAATATTTGTATGTTCATTAATTCTAAACTCTTTGGTTTATGTACACAATAACTCACTTGAATGGAGATTTATGATATGGTCTCATATTTGATTCCAAAATTATGAAATAAAACCCTCTCTAAAAATAAATAATTTAAGACACATGATGCAAAATTGAACCTCAATTATAGAATCTAATTGGATTTTCTCTAAATTTTACCTATTAATATATATATATATATATATGACTTTTAAATAAAAAAAAAAAAAAAAAAAAACTCATAAATATAAAATTATTCAAATTCTCTCTTCCTCTAATTTTATATATAGTGTTAGATATATGATTATGTTTTTTATGATTTATTTATATTAAACTTCTTGTTTTCTACACTAAATTAACTCATTTGGCACAAAAATTAAAAAATTATGATTAGATGGGACATATATAAATATATATGACTTATAAACTTGAATTGTTTTTGTTTCTATAAAAAAAAATGCTCATAAATATAAAATCATTCAAAAATTATGTTTTTTTATGGTTTACTTAGACTCCTCGTTTTTTACACTAAATTAACTCATTTGGCACAAAAATTAAAAAACTTAGATTACACATGTTGCAAAATCAAATTCTAATTGAAATCTAGTTTTTACATTGAATTAACTCATTTGACACAAAAATATAAAAGCGTAGATTAGATGGGACACGTGGCTCAAAATTAAATTCTAATTGAATTTCAATTTGAAATCTAATTGAATTTATTCTCAATTTTACCTATTATTATTATATATATATATATATAAATAAGAATAAAGGTTGAGAATTTAGCAAAAAGAATTCACTCAAATTTAGTATGTACAATACATTTGCTAGAAGAATTATATATCTATATAAGATATTAAATATAAGGTTTGTTTCATAGGCACATAGTGCTAGAATCATTTGTTAGTTCAACTGGTAAAATCTCTAATGGTTGAATAAGAGATCTGAGGTTCAATCTCTACTTACACCAAAAACCGATTTTTGCTTTTATCCTTTCCAACTATACAATAATTCTATATACTAGACTTATCACACGCGTGCGAATTTTTAGAAAAAAAAAATGTACCAAAGGAAAACAAAATGTATTAAACATGTGTGAGATATATTCAAACAGAGTGTGTGCTAATTTTTAGGAAAAAAAAGTTTCTCTTGTAATTTTTTGTTTGTAAATTTGGTTGAATTACAATTTTAACCTTTTTTTTTTTTTGGAATAAGGATTATCAAATTAAATTAGGGGTATTTTTGGCATTTTTTGAAGTCATAACTGTAGACACTACATTTTGTACCCATTAATAAATTTTGGTCCCCATAGACCCTTGAGCATGTCTAAAGATTATTAAAAAGTCTCAAAATTTCTAATTTTAACTTATAAATACTTATCTTATGTCTCTACTCAAAACCTAGCTAGAGGGAGTTATTTTAGCCCCCATCTTCTCTAAAACCCTAATGTTGTTTTCTAAAACACCCACACAACACCTTTGCACATTTTTTACAAATAAAAAACCTCTCTATTGTTAATTTTAAGGCAGAAAATTTATTCTCCAATTTGTTTTCGAAACCTTTTTTAATAAAAGTTTGTTCTTGAGTTGTGATTACCTAAACTATTGTGTTCTTTTGATTATTTTTGCCCTCTTAACTTAATCTTTGTATTGTAGGCACCAAGGGACCAATCAAATATCAACCAAGTTATGTTCCAAAAGCAAGGTGAGTCTCTCTTCATGATTTTTCCTTGATTAGCATTTTTATAACTTGTGTTCTTATTGTTCTTAATTGATTTATATGTTATACATTCTTAGATATATGTTTTGCATTTTTAATTTTTTTTTTTTTTGGGTGTCTCATCATGTTTTGATTGAAGAGTTGAATGATTGGATATTTTGATGAACATGTTTTGATGTGTTAAGTATTGTTCTTGTTTGTTGTTAGGTTCAATGCATGTTTAGGAATAGATTTTGTTTTGCTTATTTTGGATAGCTTTGTTGTTCGTTTAGGTTGTTTAATATTATATTAAATGCATGTTAGGTTGTTAAATTTATTGTTTTAGGTTATGCTCTACTTTTTGTATTTCTAGTTTCTAGACTAGGGTTTTTTGGGCAATATGCGTATGCATGCTTCTTGTCTGTGTACATGCATGCTTCTTGCATGCATATGCAGACTTGAAGTATGTGTATGCATGCAACTGGGCTACGTACGTAGACCTATGTATGCGTACGCATACTCCTGCCAAGAAACTCTAATCTAAGTTTTTTGCTTTTGTTTCTTTATTTCTTTCATGTAATATGCCTTTATTTTGACCCTTTCTTATGTTTTTGAGTCTTTATCTCTTTGTTTACTTGTTATTTGTTCTTTATATGTTAGATTAGGGTTTTCCTTTAATTTTTTCTTTGTTTTGCCATAAACATGCATTCACATGTCTATTTATTGATGCATAGGTGTTGTGATGTAGCAAGGTAAATGAGGTAAGTCATGAATTCACATGAACATGCATTTTGGATGATGAACACAATGAATATGTTTGTTTGATGCTTGGATACTATGTTTAGATGTTTAAGTCATATTTGATTTTAATGCATTGCTGCCACGTCTATATTTTTGCCCTTGTGATATCTTGTTGTTTGCTACCTTGGATGAGATGATAGATGTATTTTAAGCTTGATATAAGTTTCCATGAGAGATGTATGTTAGGGATCGTGGAATGAAATGCCTTGTTGATTGCTAGATGTATGCTAATGTGTGTGAGAGTATAGATAACAATATTGAATGAGCCTTTAATGAGATTAAGACGTATGACAAAATGAGTGGAGGCCAACCCATAGATCGGGTGAGGTTGGGTGCCTAACACCTTCCTATCCCCATACCTAAACTTCGAACCCATACTATGGTAGTAAAATCAATCCTTCCATTTAAGGGCACTGTATTTATGATTCCTAGACCTAATCTAGGTGGCAATTCCATCTTTTTCTAGCCCTAGTCCACTTGGCCAAAGTGTACTCCCGTTTCCTAAGGAGAAAACCACTGCGCCCACAATAACTAACTTTCTGAATCCTTTTAATATATAGAGATAAGAAACATTTATTTAACATGTTACATGTAGCATGTAGGGGCATTTGGCTGTTATGTCTAATTCACAAAGACAACCTAGCCTATTTTTAGAAGCAAAAAATTGGAAACCTACTATGAAATTCAATGGTGATTTCTCCATAAATTGAATGAATTTTTGATGCTTAGGTGCAATACATTAACTTCCGATCAATTAAATTTTTTATACCTGATTACAACATTGAATAAGAAAAAAAAAAGCATTTTAACTGGCGCCTCTAAACATGTAATTTTTAAATGATTTTTTTTATCTTCAAGCTTATTTGGAAGTGTCTCACACTTCAAGTCCACAAGAAAGAAAAAGGGGGTTTGGAGCAACGACATACACCTCCAAAATCCTACCTATCACTCTTATGGACAAAGTTTTGCTACAAACTTAGTTGTAGTCAATAATGACAACTTCCACCAAAAGAATTAAAATGACTATATATTTTTAAAAATTCTTTGAATTTAATTGTATATTCTTTATGTTCTTGACATGCATGTCAAATTTTTCACAAATTAAATATAATTTATTATTCAATCCATAAAATTATTTTTTAAGTATAATTTTAGATTGCAAAAACTTTAAATTTTAGAATATTTGATTGATGATATAGCTATTTTTTTTTTATTATGAGAAGAAAATAGAATCCAATTATGGATTAGTCAAATTCACATCCAATTCTACTGAATCGGAATTTACATGGAATTGCCACTTATAAATAAATATTACATGACTTCAGTCCTAAATACAATCTAAGACAAAAGTACATGCATTTGAATCCTAGTTACATTCTACAATGATAAAATTACATGGAAATAAATTGATCTAGAACCCTTAATTTTAGTTCAAAGGCTAGGTTACAAGATGAGAATGTGTTAGACACCCACTTTATCCGATGAAACCGATCTTCTACATTTTGGTAGCCAATTGAATATCACATCATTTAACAATTTTATAGCATCCAAGAGCATGTCAATGAAAGATTAAAAAACATTCATAAGCATGGTGAATCCCTATTCTAGCCATGCAAAGATAAATTGAAAAGATTGAAATTGAAAAACATGGTGAATATGTGTGTGATGTGATAAATCCTAATCTAGCATAAGGTTATTTGAATTGACAAAAACCCTAAAACATGCAAAAGCTAAGAATGACTTAGATCTAACGTGCTAACAATCAAGAACATGTAAAGAACTAGAAATAAAAGCACACTTGATTTTAAGAACTAGGAAATAATTAACAACAAAAAAAGTTTAGAAACCTTAATTACATGCACTAGCACTTCAAGCAAGACATTTTTTCTAGAGTGAGATTTTTTAATAGAAAGTTCATAGCTTGAGATCAAGAGAACTGAGCTACCCCTTCTAGTGAGTTGAGACCAAGAGGGCCAAAACACCAAAGGAAATTTCCTACTACTAACTCTAGAATTGGACAAAGAGATTAGAGTATGAATTTGAAATTTGGTGTGGGTGTGAAAATCTAGTGTGTTTTGGTTTGATGCTAGATAGGGGGTATTTATATTGAATGTTGGGGGTCAGGGATTAGTCTCTAGGCAATGTAAAACTTAAGGAAATTAGGTTTTTTGAGTGAAAAATGTAGGGTTCAAGGTCAAATTGAGTGAGGAGCAAGTTGAAGCAAAAAAGAAAGGGGATCTGGGCAATCTGGTCCAAGTGTCAATCAACACTTGGCCTAGGTTCTCCATATTCTTTTCCAATTTTGATCTAATTCCTTCTGAATTTTAACTTTCTTTTCCAAGAATTCCTTGGTCCTCAAGCTCACGTTAAATTTTTTACTTATTATTTTTAATTTTTTGTATGTGAAATATTTTTGGTCATTTTGAGTTTGACTTGACCCATCAAAGTCTAGGTAAGTGTCATAGGTTTTACAATCCATTTTAATTTGATAATGTTTTAGATATTAACTTCATTTGACCCAAAGCTGCTTAATCTGACTTGTTTGATCAAATCTATTTGGAGGAAAATTCTTTCATTCTCTTATGAAGCAAATTAATTGACTATTCATGTGTGCTTTTATTTTCATGATTTATTTAAGGGCCTGTTTAGATGGAGGAGGGGGAAGGAGGGAGAGTGGAAGGAAGTAGAGTAGAGTTGGCTAAAAATAAGCTAATTTTGGGCTAAATCTACTCTACTCAACTCTACTCCCATCCCTCCCTCACAATCCAAATGAACCATAATAGTCATTATGTGTGGTTCGAGCTACATATATAACTTATTTAATAGCCATGTGATTTTTAAATAGTTTAATAAATCATATGATTAAACTACATGTAGATAGTGATTTTATTACTTGTAGTATTGTAAAATTAACTAAGTTTAGCTACAAAATTGGTTGTAACCTGGTTACAACCATTCTCCATAAAGTAAACATTACTACATATTTTGAAAATATAATAGTTAAATTGCATATTGTGGGGGGCAGAAACTCAAACTTATATATTGAGGCCAAAGCCCTATGTGAAGGTTACTATATGTCCAAAAAGGCTAAAATTATTGAGGAGTACTCCGCATGAAAGAAAGATACTTGGGAGTGAAGAAGATCCGTCTGAAGAGAGCACCAACGTTCTGAAGAGATCATTCTCCTCGGATGTAAAGATTCTTGGTCAAATAAATATCTGGGGAGTTCGAATGAGCTTACTAATGACTTCAGCAATCTGGATAAGTTTTGGACATGCCTGGAGATAAGAAGAATGGAGAAATATCTAAAAGGAAAAGCTACCACCACCACATTAAATGCTGCATCCACTTTTCTAGCCGCATTAATGTGGAGAAGATCCCTGAACAGTGCCAATCCAACTACCACCACTCACGGAAAGCTAAAGAAGAAATCTGACGTGACACATACTCAAGTGGACACTTAGATGAAGAACAGGTGGATGATGAAGATGATGAGGGAGGATGCTATATACAGAAAAAGCTTCTAGAGAAAGAGGGGGAGACTTTTGGAGAGTTGTAGAGTTGTATGAATTTTTCATTGAATGATGTTCCTCTTCGGACATCAAATTGAAAGACTGTGAAGTGTATTTTTCATCAATTCCTTCTTAATACCATAGTTAACTATTGCTTAGTCCACAATCAGCCTAGTTCTTTCTCCCATTCTCTACAAATTCATTGTTCTGGGTTCATTGGGCTCATAATCCAAACCTTTTGGGCTTAGGCCACAAAAATATACCCTACAATTGGCGCCATCTGTGGGAAGAGCTTGAGTAAAAGTGGAAGCAACAGTTGATAATGGCTGAACCAAGACAACAACCAGCAGAATCTGGGGCGTCCCAACACATAGACCCTTTTCTCAATTTGGAGCAGAGACAAGATCGTGAAGGCAGCATGCATACTACGCACCCCGAGCAAAGTCAACCACATGGAGGAAGTCACGTGTCTCATGCAGAGAAGAACAACAACATGCAACTGGAAATTGAGAGGCTAAAGAGGGAGTTGCGCCATGCAAAGAGAAAACGGATTTCTTTGCATTCTGATGAGGATTGGGGTGACGAGCAAGATGTCACTTATGAGCATAGATCTTGAACACCAATCAGTGAATCCTTTTCCTATGAAGAGGAGCACCGTCACAAAAGGCAACTTTGAAGCCCATCACGAGGAGGTGTAGGGAACGACGGTATGAGCAAAGCTTTGAATCAAATCTCTAGGTCACCCTTTATGCACAGGATCAAAGGGACGAGACTTCCTCGGCGTTTTAACCAACCAACCTTCACCATTTATAATGGTAATACGGATTCTGTGGAGCAGGTGAGCCACTTTAATCAAAGGATGGCTGTCCACTCCAGAGATGAAGCTCTAATGTGTAAGGTCTTTCCCTCTAATCTTGGACTGGTTGCAATGAAGTGGTTCGACAACTTGAAAGCAGACTCCATCAATTCCTTCAAAGAGCTTACTCAAGCATTTGGTTCATGTTTTGTCACATGCCGAAGAGTGGCCAGGCCTTTGTCTTCTCTGCTATCCTTGAACATGTAGGAGGGTGAGACCCTGAAGGCGTATTCGGATAGGTACTGGGAGATGTTTAATGACATAGAGGGTAACTTTGATGCAATGGCCCTCGACACGTTCAAGCTCTACCTCCCTACTGACCATGGTTTAAGGACGTCCTTGTCTGGTAAGCTCGTTACTAACATGCGTCAGCTCATGGACCGTGTTGAAAAATATAAAAGAGTTGAAGAAGATCAACAATAAGGGAAGGGTAAAGAACAAGGTTATCCCCGAAAAGAGGAGGGATTTCAGGTCGGACCGTTATAATAACAACAAACCACGGAGAGATTTCGTTGGGCAGTCAAGATCAACAAATCTTCAAGCAGTTAACACTGTATTCAAAGAACCAATATGCCAGGTTTTGGATAAAGTTAAGAATGAATCATTCTTCAAGTGGCCAAACAAGATGGTTGGGAACCCTGAAAGGCGTAACCATAATCTCTATTGCCAATACCACCAAGATCATAGGCATACCACAGAAGATTGCAGAAGTCTGTGGGATCATTTGGACCAACAGGTCTGTGAAGGTAAATTGAGACACCTCTTGCATCACTTCAGTGGCCGAGGAGTTCAGATGAATTCTGAGCCCCAGAGGAATGATTCTTCGAAACCTTCATTAGGAATTATCAACGTCATCTTCGCAGCACCGGGAAGAACAGGGTCCTAGCCATCCAAGGTTATGTCAGTAGCTTGATTACCAGCAGGGGACTTTGGCCAAGATTCGAGGAGAGCTAGACCGGATATCCAACCGGTTTTAGACTTTTCAGATGAAGACAAGATTGGAACCATCCAACCCCAGGATGACGCTCTGGTAGTCACCCTCAGAATTGGCGGATATGATGTGAAGAGGATAATGGTGGACCAAGGTAGTGCGGTGGAGATAATGTACCCTGACCTCTACCGGGGGCTGAACCTAAAACCTGATGACTTAACACTATACAGTTCTTCCCTAGTTAGCTTCGAGGGAAGAATCGTCACCCCGAAGGGCCAAATACGATTACCTGTATAGACTGACTCGGAAGTAATGGAGATGTGTATTCCCCTTATATGGCAATTGTAGCCAGACCTTGGCTACATACGCTAGGGGCTGTTTCCTCTACTTTGTATCAAAAAGTTAAATATCCATCCAGAGGCCAAGTTTGTGAAATCCGGGGGGATCAATCCTCGGCCAGACAATGCTTGGTGGCTACCATCCAGCACAAGCCCGAAATTGAGTCCACGGCCAGGGCCGAGGGAGATTTATAGCAGTTAAAAAGTCGGGTATTGCTCGTCGAAGATCTAGATGAAGGCGTTATATGTGAGGATTTAATAAAAGTTCTAATTGGAGGCAATCCTGAAAGGTTCTTTCAAGTCAGATCTTAGATGCCTCTACCAGAAAAGGAAGAGCTAATAGAGTTCCTTAAGAGAAATCTTACGTATTTGCCTGGAATGCTTACGAAGCCCCAGGAGTGGATCCGAAATTCATTTGCCACCATCTGAAAGTCAACCCACTGATTGTCCCCAAGAAGCAACCTCCTCGGCGCCCATCTAAGGAACATGCAGATGCAGTGAAAGAAGAGGTAATAAAGCTCAAATAAACTGGAGCTATTAAAGAAGTTTTTTACCCCAAGTGGTTAGCAAATACTGTGGTGGTAAAGAAGAAGAGTGGGAAGTGGCGAGTTTGTGTAGATTTCACCAATTTAAATAAGGCTTGTCCTAAGGACCCATTCCTTTTGCCGAAAATTGATCAATTAGTAGATGCCACTGTCGATCATCCTCAGATGAGTTTCTTGGATGCTTTCCAAGGCTACCACCAAATACCGTTAGCTCTGGATGACCAGGAGAAGACTATTTTCGTTACCCATATTGGTAACTACCATTATAAGGTGATGCCATTTGGTTTGAAAAATGCAGGCTCTACTTACCAAAGAATGATGACGAGGATGTTTAAGGCACAGCTGGGCAAAAGTATTGAAGTTTATAGAGAGGACATGGTGGTGAAAAGCAAAATCATTTCCGAGCATGTGAAGGACCTTGATAACACTTTTGAAGTCCTAAGAAGGCACAAGCTACGTTTGAACGCTTCCAAATGCTCATTCGGTGTAGGGTCAAGCAAGTTCTTGGGGTACATGGTGACGCACAGGGGGATTAAGGTTAACCCTGATCAAATAAAGGCTATCAAAAATCTACAGTCTCCTCAGAATCCGAAAGAGGTTCAGAAATTGACAGGAATGACCGCTGCCCTGAACCGATTCATCTCTCGGTCAGCAGATAGGTGTAAACCTTTCTTCTCATTGATTAACAAGTGGAAAGGGTTTGAATGGACTGAAGAATGTGCTTCGGCCGTTCAACAACTCAAAGACTATTTGGCTCGGCCACCAATTATGTCCAGTCCTGAACCAGATAAGGTCTTGTTTGCCTACATTGTTGTGGTTCCCTATGCCGTAAGTTTAGTACTAATACGAGTGGACCAAGGCATGCAGAGGCCAGTTTACTATGTGAGTAAATCGTTAAATGAGGCCGAGATTTGGTACTTGCCACTGGAGAAAGCCATCTTGGTAGTAGTGCTCGGTACATGAAAGTTGCCTCATTACTTCCAAGCACATACGGTCGTCATGCTTACATAACTCCCGCTTAAAACCATACTTCGAAGTGCCGACTACACGGGAAGAATAGCCAAGTGGGGCACTATCCTAGGGGCTTTTGATATCAAATACATGCCTCACACTTTAGTCAAGGGCTAGATCCTTGTAGATCTTGTGGCCGAGTTCGCGGAACCTAGTTTAGAAGAAGTAACGGCAGAGAAAGACATGGATGAAAAATCGGTTGGCATGATTTCTCAACAAGGCCCCTCTCATTGGGAAGTGTATGTGGATGGCGTAGCGAACCAGAAAGGTTCTGGAGTAGGGCTAGTGCTGATATCCCCCGAAAGAATCATTATTGAAAAGTCGTTAAGGTTAGATTTCTCGGCAACAAATAACGAGGCAGAATACGAAGCCCTACTGATGGGAATGACTATGGTCCAAAGAATGGGAGGAAAGGCAGTGGAGTTGTTTTCGGACTCAAGGTTAGTCGTGGGTCAAGTACAAGGTGAGTTTGAGGCAAAGGATGAGAGAATGCAGGGATACTTGAGGCAAGTTAAATGTCTACAATTGGGGTTCGAATTTTTTAGTTTGCTGTACATCCCCAGAAGTGGTAACGCACATGCTAACTCTCTGGCTACACTCGCTACCTCTTCGGTGCAAAATCTGCCGAGAGTTATCCTTGTCAAGGACTTGCATAGGCCTACCAAGACAAGAAGAGATGTAGTCCAAGTTCACCAAATCAGGATTGGGCTCTGCTAGATGGATCCTATAATTAAATTCTTGAAAGAAGATATTCTGCCTAAAGAAAAGGGGGAAGCTGACAAAATTCGAAGGAAGGCGACCAGATTCTGGCTATCCAAGGACCAAAAACTATACAAACGCTCCTATTCAGGACCGTACCTGTTATGCATGCATCCTAAAGCAGCTGAGTTGCTACGAGAGGAATTGCATGAAGGAATCTGTGGGAGCCACACTGGAGGTAGGTCTTTGGCTCACCGAGTCGTTGCTCAAGGTCATTGGTGGCTGAACATGCAAAAAGAAGCTCATGAATACGTTAAGAAGTGCAATCAATGTCAACAATTTGCGCCGAACATACACCAACTAGGTGGAGTCCTCAACCCACTATCTAGTCCATGGCCATTTGCTCAATGGGGCTTGGATATAGTGGGTCCCTTCCCAAAAGCCGTAGGAAACAAAAAGTACCTTCTGGTCGGCACAGACTATTTCACCAAATGGGTTGAAGCTGAACCACTAGCCAACATCCGAGATGTAAATTTGCAAAAATTTGTGTGGAAGAATATTATCACTCATTTCGGAGTTCCTCATACTCTCATCTCGAAAAATGGCCTACAGGTCGATAGCAAAGCATTCCAGAATTATTGTAGTGAACTGGGGATCACAAACAGATACTCCACCCTCGCCTATCCCCAGGGGAATGGGCAAGCAGAAGCAGTTAACAAAATCATAGTTAACGGATTAAAAAAGAGACTAGACGATGCGAAGGGCAAGTGGGTGGAAGAATTGCCACACGTACTTTGGGCTTAGAGAACTACACCTCGCAGATCTACTGGAGAGACCCCCTTCTCAATGACTTATGGGGCTAAAGCTGTCATCCCTTTGGAGACTAGATTCCCAACTCTGAAAACCAGCTCATTCAGTCCGACTGGCAACAATGAGTTGCTAGAAAGGAGTTTGGATTTGATTGAGGAAAGGAGAGAAAATGCAATGGTTCAATTAGCACATTACCAACAAAAGCTCAGGCAAGGCTATGATGCCAACGTAAGGTTAAGGCTCTAGAGCCTGCTAATTTGGTACTTAGGAAAGTTGTGGGCACTGCAAAAAACCCAACTTGGGGGAAGTTAGGACCCAATTAGGAAGGGCCATATCGTATCACTTTAGGAGCTGGCATTGGGGCGTATTTCCTAAAAGACCTAGATAGTCATGTGATACCACGTCCTTGGAATGTAAATAACCTCAAAAGGTACTATTATTGATCGAATCTTCTCTTCAATCACCATGACAATTCGTTATCTAATCGGTTCTATAAGTGTTTAAACCTAAATCCAATCATGCCTGTAGTCCTCGGACCAGATGATTTGGGTTAGTTAACACTCCTTCAGGATTCTTTAAGTGTTTAAGCTTAAATCCAATCATGCTTGTAGTCCTCGGACCAGATGATTTGGGTTAGTTGACATTCCTTTGCATGCCTATAGTCTTTGGACCAGATAATATGGGTTAGTCAACACTTCCATAGTTATTGTTATTAAAGTTTAACTCTGAAATGAGTCATGCCTGAAATTCTCGAATATACTTAAATTAACGCTAACTTATGATAGGCCTTCTTAGTAATTTTTTATTCAAGACCAAGGAGTAATGGCATTCTCTATGTATGTTTGAAGAGACCTGTGAAGCTTTCATATCACTCGTTGCATTCATTATTTATTAGTCATTCCTATACAAACTGTTCTTTTCAGTACCAATTTTGGTTATGTACATCGTTAGCATGATATGGTGGTTAAGTTTACCTACATTACCATAATTACAAAGTACAGTTATTTGCAGCAAAATAAGTCATAAGATATGCAACAAAGACACCAGAAATAAAAGGGAAACTGTTTCATTGATCAAAAGAAAATAGCTTACAATCCCTGACATAAAAGAAAAACCGATACAAGTACAAAACAGAAAACACCTAAATATCTAAGTCTTCATTTGAGGGACCAAAGGGTCGACAGCCTAACTGGACTGAGTTGCAGCAGCTTCTGGGGCTTGGTCCTTAGGTTCTAAAGGGGTTTTCTTTTTTTCCAAGCCCTCACCCTTAGCCTTGGGTGCCTCA
The DNA here is from genome assembly GCF_002906115.3 of Quercus suber. Taxonomy (NCBI): domain Eukaryota; kingdom Viridiplantae; phylum Streptophyta; class Magnoliopsida; order Fagales; family Fagaceae; genus Quercus; species Quercus suber. The sequence goes on from NW_027069521.1 coordinate 241,114, forward strand.
GCTGGCTTGCTCTGATCACCAGGCTGACCAGACTCTTTGGAAGCCTCGAGGTTGATTGGAGGAACTTGGCTGACCAATGATTGCTCCAAAGCCTCCTAGACTTGTGTTGGAGAACGGAGATCAGACCATGGGAGCTCTCGGATATCAGGGTCGTAATATCTGCTCCCAGGTAGTCTTAGGTTTGAATCCGCAGGGACCCCAGCAGTGTCCAGTGCCTTTCCCCACGTTATATCATAGTAGTCTCGGCCGACCAAGGCAAACTGCTCAGTGAGGCTTTTTTGGGTCTCCTCCACCCCCAGCTGATATGCTGCTTTTCTTTCAGCCTCGATTGCCTCCTTAGCTAGCTGAGCATTCTTCTGAGCCAGCTTGGCAGTCTCCCTAGCTTTTTGAAGTTCAGCTCGAAGTTCCTCCACAAGTGATTTCCCAGTTGCCAAATTGATCTTAGTCTCAACTAGCAACTTGCGTTGGTCTTCGGCCTACTTCTCAGCATTCTGCAGGCCCACATTAAGACTATTCCTTTGATTAGTCACCTCTTTGAGCTGCTTAGACAATTGAAAATACTCTTCCTTCAAACTGCCCAAAGACTTCTCTGCCTCAAACTAAGAGTGGGCCTCTGCTTGGGCTTCGATATATGTCTTTTTGTTCCACTCTTCAACCACAAAGACTTGCTGGGTAATCTGCATAGTAGAGTGAAAGAGTCAGTAGAGTGAAAGAGTCAGCACAAAACAAATAAAAAATCAACATCCCAAACTAAAGAGCTGGATTAACTCACTTACCATGGCCAAATCCCTTTTCAGGGACATGAAGAGTTCATACTGGCTGAAACGCTTGTATGAATCTATATCTCGGGGGAGGAGCAATGGTTGCTCCAAGGCGTCAGCAACAACTCCTGCTCTCCCCCCATCATTAGTTTCTAAGGGAAGTATCCCAAGGAATAGGAGCACCCTCTAATTCCAACTTGGGAGACCATATGCGTGGCCCTCGGCGTACATCAGCAACATGAGGGTCATCTCGGCTTTTAGTAGATGAGGCCCTCTTGCTCCAGTGGTCTTTCGCCACCTTCTATTGCTTGGTCCCTTTTTATGGCACCACCTCCCTTTCTTCAGTTTGAAGGAGGGGCCTCTTCTTCTTCAGATCTGGCAAGGGCTTTAAGCCGGGATTAGGAACTTGAGGTGGTGGTGGAGGCAGACTCACCACAGGTTGGGAAGTACCAGTCCTTTTCAGCTCGGCCTTCCTACCCCTGTTCTTTATCAGAGCCTTCAAGTCTGACATGTCTTCCTCTTCCGAAGAGTCTTCCGAAAGAGTAGTCATCAAAATGGAAGGATGGACACTGGATTGCCTATCAACTTCCTCCTCGGCGTTCGAAACGCGTATCACTTGAACCCCTTCTGAGGCCTCTCCGAAGGTGAATTTGTCGATTTGTTCTTCAAGTGATGAAGTCGAAGAAGCAACACCCTTGCCTCTTACTGCTGGCTCAAGGGGAATCTGTTGAACCGGCTGGACGAGCAGAGGTACACCCTGCGGGTTTGGATGTGGCACCGGGGGAAGATCGAATGGAGCCAAAAAATCTTTCTAAGCAACGTCGATTCGGTTGATGCGATAGTCTCCTTGTCTTATCGCGTTTCCAACTAGCTGGAAATCAGACGGTTTGGGCATGTAACCGAGAATGAGGGGAACCGACCGGAGTTGCTCATCTTCACTCACAAAAATCTCTGATCGTAACAAGTAGTTGAGCACGGCGGTGTTGGTAAGACTCAGCCGAGGAGAGACGTGGTTTTTATCTGTCAACATCACAACAAAATTTAGTCAGAAACTTGAAAACAACAAGACCGAGAAGACAAAGTTGCAAAGAAATGTCAATCCTAAATCTATTGTTAGCAAGCCTAAATCTAGGATGCCTCCACCTAGCTCTCCTAGTTTGGTTGGGCAGTGAAGACCGTCATGCCAGGCGCCCGAGACGATCATATAGTCGTCTTTCATCCCTTTGTTAGACTTGGAAAGGCAAGAGACGAGCCTAACAGCGTCGGATCGGGATTTCAAATAATATCCCGCTCCTTTTTGACTGTGGCACTCGTACATATGTACCACATCCCGCCAGGTGAGTCCCAAGCCTAGATGGCGGTTCAAATCATCGATGGCTCCTAAAACCCTAAAGACATTAGGCGCACATTGCTCAGGGCTAAGCCTATGGTTTCGAAGATAGTTAGTGGTAATAGGGCCCATAGAAATAGTCATTCCTCCTTCCAAGAAGGTGATGATAGGGATTATCACTTCACCCACTTTCCAATCTGTTAGCACTTTTTCTGGGGGGTTATATCTCAAACCCACATCTTCAGGTATGCAGTATGTGGCCCTAAACTTCTCCATCTGAGTGGGGCTATCCACTAGATACTGGAATCTACCCATTTTAAACAAACGAGAAAGGAGGGACTCTAAACGCAGTGACTAGGGGGTGACTACTCGAAGGTCAAGAAGGGTGTCCGAGGAGAAGATTAAAGACGAGTATATGAGAACTTACACGAATAGGATCGTAAAATGATCTTTGAACTCGTGGAGATGCTTGTAGATTCTAGATTTGATGATTGTAGAGTTTGGTCAATTTGAATGCCTATGTTCGCTGGAAAGTCTGAGAATATGTAAAGTAAAGGAGGAAAAACCTCCTCTAGGGCTTTATATAGATACAAGCGAAGGGGTAGGAGTTATCTCGCCCAAATTCGGAGGAAGAACCACGTCCGTTGGATCATTAGTCCACCGTTAGATGGCCAAGACAAAACGCCACCTGGAGTAATTAATAGCGCTTTGGAAATCTTGAAACGGCAGCAGCAGTTATGAAGTGCACAAATCTATGCTCCTACACATGTGAACTAAGATATTTTTGTATTTTTGACATTTACTTTGTAGCCAATCAAAATCTTATTTTTTCTCCTCGGATGCGAGGGAAAAATTAAAATTTTGAGGGGCTATTGTGGGGGACAGAAACTCAAACTTATATATTGAGCCCAAAGCCCTATGTGAAGGTTATTGTATGTCCAAAGAGGCTAAAATTGTTGAGGAGTACTTCGCATGAAAGAAAGATACTTGGGAGTGAAGAAGATCCGTCTGAAGAGAGCACCAATGTTCCGAAGAGATCATTCTCCTCGGATGTAAAGATTCTTGGTCAAATAAATATCTGGGGAGTTTGAATGAGCTTACTAATGACTTCAACAATTTGGATAACCTTTGGACATGCTTGGAGATAAGAAGAATGGAGAAATATCTAAAAGGAAAAGCTGCCACCACCACATTAGATGCACTGCATCTACTTTTCTGGCCGTATTAATGTGGAAAAGACTCCTGAACAGTGTCAATCCAGCTACCACCACTCATGGAAAGTAAAGAAGAATAACGTGACACATACTCAAGTGGAAACTTAGATGAAGAACAGGTGGACGATGAAGATGATGAGGGAGGATGCTATATAAAGAAAGAGCTTCTAGAGAAAGAGGGGGAGACTTTTGGAGAGTTGTAGAGTTGTATGAATTTTTCATTGAATGATCCTCTTCGGACATCAAATTGAAAGACTGTGAAGTGTGTTTTTTATTAGTTCCTTCTTAATACCATAGTTAACTATTGTTTAGTCCACAATCAGCCTAGTTCTTTCTCCCAATTTGTACAAATTCATTGTTCTAGGTTCATTGGGCTCATAATCCAAACCTTTTGGGCTTGGGCCACAAAAAATATACCCTACACATATCTTTTACTCTCTTAATACAAATGTCAAATTGTGTCAATCAGATATTATTTACTATATGATCTATAAACTTAAATATCATGCATAATTTTAAACTACAAAAACTTGCATTTTAAACAATTTAGATGACATAGCTATTGATCTTTAATTTTCTTGAAATTTTGCAAGCTTGGAGGATATGAGAAGATGTAATCCAATGGTGAATTTTTCAAAATTCATCTCCAATAAAAAATATATATATATATATATATTGAGTAAAATTGTAGTCTAAAACTACAATCAATTTTCTAACTAAATTTTATCCTCCTAAAATAAAAATTCCATGATCAGGGACAGAGGGAGACTTGGACTAAAGGGGGGGGGGGGGGAGGGCAATGGCCCCCGTAATTTTTTTTTTAAAATTAATATATACATAGGCACCAATTTTAGCAATTTTGTTCTATAAAATCACACTTTGCTCCCCTTAACACTATCACTGATTCTTTAAAGAGTACTACTCTAGCCACAAACTTTTCTATACTATTTTTACAAACTGTTGAGGTAGTAAAATTTTACTGTTTTGCATTAAAGCCCATCACTTACTCACATTTTTATTTACTAATAAGAACTCGCCACATTAATAATTTGTAAAACATTGTGTAATTTTAGCATTTTCCTCCTTTTAAATACCAGATCTAAAATCTAAAGCAAAATAACAAGCCCAAAAAATTAATTAATAACAAAAATTATCAATAGTAAAGCTAAAAATAATTAAACTCAATCAACCAATTTTATCCCCAAAAAAAAAAAAAACCTGACTCTTTAAAAATTTTAAACAAAATAATTTTGTGCATACCTAGCAGTGGCGAAGCCAGGAATTTATATTTAGGGGACCCATATATAAATTATTTTTTGTGTGTGTGTATGAAGTGTAAAATAGTAATGTACCATACTTCATAACCAAATATGTATAAACAAAAGTATATTTAATTAAAATTAAACAATCATTCAAATGTCAATACATAAAAATAAATAAATAAATAAATAAAAATAAACGACAACTAAATACGCATGTATACATTGTTTATAATATATTGATTATTATAATAATAAATAATATATTATAAGGAATTTTAAAAAGAAAGAAATGAAGAGAGAAAAAAATTAAAACAAAGAAAATACAAATACCTGAAAGTGTTAAAAAATTATGGGTCAGCCGGTCTTAGGGATATAGATAGAGCATTACACACTGCACAAGCACGGACTCTTCACAAATCGAGTCACAAATTGAGGGTCCCATGGTAATGACTCACTAACAATGACAATGAAAAAGGGACCAAATTAAGTCACTCTTTCTTGTTTAAATTGAACCCATAGTACACTACACTACTGCAAAACTTTTACTTTTAAACAAAGGTACAAAATTTTTACTTTTAAACAAACGGATGAAAAGCAAAGAACTGAAATCTAAAAGGATAAAAAAAAAAAAAGCAAAAAAAAAAAAAAAAGAAGAAGAAGAAGGCAAAGGCAATGGCGAGAAGAAGGCAAAGAGAAAGAATTGAAAGTTTGAAAGAAGAAGAATGTAAGTTGTAATTTACATCTATTTTATGTTGGCTTTAATTACATGCCCAATTTGATTGTAATTTTGTTTAGTCTTTTGTACCATGTATTTTATGTGGGATTTATTGTAAGAGTTGTGTGTGTGAGAGAGAGTGTGAAGACTCAAGGCAAAGTGAAGAGCAAGAAGTTTTCGCGAGTAGCTCGCAAGAAGCTTTCCTGCGAAGTGAAGCATGTGCCCAGTACATGACTGGAATGTGAAGAGTTTGGACAGGTTGGTGACAGCTGGTTTTCACAAGTGTCTAACGAGTAAGGCCTTCCTGCGAGATACCCGTGAAACATTCTGTTTTGCCAATCTATCATATCTGATACACACAGTCTCTACCCACACTATATATATCCACATTACCCAAAGGTGTTAAGAAGTGCTTCTAAGAGAAAACCCTAGCCATAACCCTTGAGAGTTAGAGATTGTTATACCTATAATTCTCTACACAATCTATTGTAATTTTTCCCAACTCCTACCTCTCCCTTTCTATATCCTTAAGAGGTTGATAGCCCAAACACTTCCACACTCTTTCTAAGTGTCAAGTGAGGTTTTGGTGCTACTGGAAGTATTGGAAGAAGCCAAGCTTTGGTAGACGCAATCGGGCATATTGCGGGATCCGGAGAGCTAGACAAGACATGATTCCGAGAAGCCTTGTTGGAGTAGAAGCTTGAAGGACTTAGGTACATTGGGTAGATTAGACTTGGAGGGTCTCTTGATACTTATGTATCCCAACTAATTGTCTAGTGGATTGATTTACCGCTTGAAGGGCGGTGGAGAGGTTTTACGCTGAGTACTTCGGCTTTCTTTTCAATAACACATCGGCGTGTTATCTTGTGTTTGCATTCTTCTTCCCTACTCGTTTAGCTTTCATTTTACTGTTGTGTTTTAATGAATATGGCTTAGAGTAATTATTTTGTTTATCCACTTACATTTACTCTATTCCGTACTTAGTATAAGTTAGAGTAAAATCAATCGAGCCGTAATTTTTAATTTGGAGGTCTAAACAGCTCTTGTGTTTTTAACACATTTTTGAGCTTTCAAAGAAGAATGCAAAGGCAAGTCCTCAATGAAGACATTACACTTGGTCTAGGTTCTCTATATTCTTTTCCATTTTTGATCTAATTCTTTTCGAATTTTAACTTTTTTTCCTAGAATTTTTGGGTCTTCAATAGAAAGATATTGAGTAAAGTTGTAGTTTAAGGTTACAACCAATTTTGTTATTAGGACATATGTGATTCATGTTAGGAACATATGTCAACATTTTATGTAATTGGCTAATCCTTTGACAAAATGCACTTTACTTGTATTTAAGAAGATCTAAGACATGTTTAATGCTTTAAGAAAGAAGGTTTCAAGTTCAAGTGTTAAAGTCTTGCAAGTTTGTCCAAGAATCAAGTAATGAAGTGTTGGATTTTAAAGCTTAAAAGCTGCTGAGGCCCGTACCTCGACAGCTAGCTTGATAGGTGGCTATCTATCGAGATTTATGAAGTTCATTTCTTCAGAGCTGATTTTCATCCAATCTGAGAATGTATGTTTGGGATTTCTTTTCTCACAACCCTAAACATATATAAGGATTATTTTAAGGTCGAAAAAGGTGACGTGCAGTTACATAAGTGTAGAGCAAAGTCTTGCTCATGCAAATTGTGACTGAAAACCTAATTTGCCCTAGTTCTTCTTTCTCTTGAAGAAGCTGCTGTGTTTGTACACCCTAGGGTTTTGTGACCAAGCAACTTCATGATCTTTATCGTGTGATGAATAGAAGAACTTTACAGCCAACATCCTTCTCAAGTTGGTGATCAAGTCGCTTACTGGGATCCGAACAATTGGTTAGGCACGTACTGGAGCCGTGCATTAAAAATGAGAGATTGTCATTACAAAACAAGTCCAATTGGGTATTGGGGTAAGGGTTTAACTATAGATTGGTATAAGATACTAAGATTCCTTTACTTGTAACCGCTTGTTTTGATAATAGTGGATTCTCAGGAGTAGTGACCTTAAAATCACCCGGTGGTGGTTTTTGCAATGTAGGATTTCCCCATTTATAAACAAATCCCCGTGTCAATTTATTTTCCACTGCATACTTTAGATAATTTGTAATTTTTTTGTGCTACCACGCATTTTTTATATTAATTTGATTAATTAATAAACTTGGCTAATTAATCAATTAATTCATCATAAGGGGTCAATACATTCTTGGCCTATCAAGTGATATCAAAGTAGGCACACTCTGATTAGGATTAATCTTTACTATGTGATCCATTGACCCCTGTTTGTTATGGATTAGTCTCTTATTATACCTGCTTTATTTGATGACACTAACTATGCATACTGAAAAGTACACATAAGAGCTTTCTTGCAGTCTTTAGATAAGAAAGTGTGGCAAGCTGTGGAGATAGGCTGGACTAAGCCTACAAAAGCACCGGCCGATTGGGATGATACTAAGATCAAGGCGGCAAACTTTAACAACAGGGCACTAAATGCTCTATTCAGTGCAATCACTAAGGAGGAATTCAAGAAGATATCCAAAACTGAAACTACTAAGGAAGCATGGATCATTCTCTAGACAACCTATGAAGGAACCAAGGATGTCAAGGATTCAAAGTTTTAGAGGCTCACTACAAGCTTTGAAGAGATCAAGAGGGAGGAGGATGAGTCATTTGATGAGTTCTATACCAAGCTCAAAGACATAGTGAACTAAGCTTTTAATCTTGGAGAAACCATTCATGAACCCAAGATTGTGAGAAAAGTGCTCAAATCTTTACCCAAGAGATTCCATACCAAGATCACTGCCATTGAGGAATCAAAGGACATCAAAAAAATTCCTTTGACTGAGCTAGTTAGAAATCTGTAGACCTATGAGTTGGGTTTGACAAGGATAGGGAAATCAAGCAAGAGCAAGAGCATGGCTTTGAAAGCCAAGAACAGTGACACTGATGAGTCTTCAGACGACAAAGATTCTAAGATGAAGTCCTACATCACCAGGCAATTCAAGAAGTTCATGAAGAATACCAATACAAAGGGCTTCGACATGGACCGTAGACAGTCGAGTTCTTCTCAGTATAAGAGCCAAGATAAAGGGAAGAATGATGCTAGGGATGGCGGTCAGTACACTGTTCCCTTAAGACCAAAGTGTTTTGGGTGTCAAGGCTTCGGTCACATGAAACAAAAGTGCCCTACTTATCTCAAGACCATCAGAAAAAGCAAGGCACTTGCTGCTACCTTGAGCAACACCGAGCCTAAGGATGACTCTGATAATTAGTATGATGGAATCCTAAATGCCTTCACTGCCACTGTAAATCCTACTTAAGGGATTGCTGAGGATGCGGATGAAGAAGAGGAACTGGTGGAGTCTAAGTTTGAAAAGATGGATGAACAAGATGACATCCACACAATCTATGCAAAGTTGTACAAGGTCTCCGAAAAGCATGAGAAGTTGTATAGGTTGGCCACCAAGAAGCTTAGTGATGTGGAGCTTGAGGGAGAAGAAAAAAAAGTTTGATGAAGCCAATCAGACTATTAGAGCACTAAGATTTGAGAATAATTTCTTGGCTGAGAAGACCAAGAAGCTTGAGGCAGAACTGTTCCAAGTTAGAGCTCAACTAGAAAGGACTTCAAGTGTTAAGCTTGATGAAATGCTCAGTCTTTAGAAATCAGCTTCCGATCGAACCGATTTAGGGTATGATTTCGCTTCCCCTAGTATTGCTTCTGCTAGTACTACTATTTTTGTTCTTCTTACTAATAATATTGAGATTGAAAACAATGATGTTAAAAATGAATTAGCTAGTGAGAACATAGACAATGGTAAATCTATCTTAGGAGCACCCCCTAGCTTGATAAGAAAAAGATTAAGAATCCTAGGGTAAAGAAGGGAAACTCTCAAAAGCCAAAACCAGAATCAGCTTCCGTCCTCTTTTGATCTCCTCTTGGAGATCTTCTCAAAGCCTTCATGATCCTTATGAACTTAAACTGATAGGCCAAAAACATATTGACCAATTGTGATGAATTAATTGATTAATTAGTCAAATTTATTTAATTAATCAAATTAGCATGCAAACGCGTGGTAGCACAAACAAATCACCAATAAAACTAAGTATGCAGCAGAAATTAAATTGATATGATGATTTGTTTACGAATGGGGAAAACCAACAAGGCAAAAACCCTACTGGATGATTTTAAGGTCACCACTCCCGAGAATCCACTATTATCACAACAAGCGGTTACAAGTAAAGGAATCTTAGTACCTTATACCAACCTACAGTTAAACCCTTACCCCAATACCTAATTAGACTTGTTCTGTAGTGATAATCTCTACTTGTAATGCACGACTCCCAGTACATAATTAGCCAATTGTGCAAATCCTAGTACGTGACTTAAGCACCAACTTGAGAAGGATGTTGGCTGCAAAGCTCTTCAGTTCATCCAAGCGATGAAGATCAAGAAGTTTCTTGATCACAAAACCCTACGGTATATAAACACAGTAACTTCTTCACAAAAATGATGAACTAGGGCAAATTCTATCTCCTATCACAATTTAATTGAACAAACTTTGCTCAACACTTGTGCAACTTGTTCCCACTTTGACGGCCCTTATAATAATCCTTTTATATGTCTAGGATTGTTAGAAAAGAAAGCTCAAACTCATAATTACGAATTAGATTCAAAACAGAACTGAAATTTTGTTTTTCATAAACCTCAATAAATAGCCATCTGTCGAGTAGCTGTCAAGTCATGGGGCTGGAACAGCTCTTTAAGCTCGATAGATACTAGCTCGAGCTTTAATGAACTTGCACTTTTCAGCTTGAATCTTGGACAGACTTGCATGCATGACTTGCATGCATGGCTTTAACACTTGATCTTGAAACAAAATTTCTTGAAGTATTAAACACATCCTAGATCTACCCAAATACAAGTAAAGTGCGTTTTATCTAAAGATTAACCAATTACATAAAATAGTGACATATGTTCCTAAAAGTGAATCACATATGTCCTAACATAAACGATTTTAACTCTTTCCCATCACCGCTGGATCAAGGGTTTGCTAAATGGAAAGGTTCTTCTAAGGTGTGGAAGGAAAAAGGCTCCAAGTGATTCTGTCACTTTTTCTCTTTCTCCCCTTCTTGTTTTTGGTTTTGCATTACTTGTGTGTTTTGCCTTCTAGTTTTGAGTCAGTCTAGTTTTATGTATTAATTTGTTTTTGTTTAACATGTTTTTGTTTGTTTGTTTTTAGTTTTGCTTTATTTTATTTTTCAAAAAATAAAATACAAATTGAAAAATCAGAAAATACAAAAACAATATGTGTTTTGTGTACATGGTACTCGTGTACCTTGGATGGCCATTGAAACAAAGTTTTCTAAACTTTATATCTTTTATAGCTTAGATGAGCATCTCTATGCACAACTAAGCAAGTAAGCTTTGTGGCTCATATTTTTGATAAGTAAGATTAAGTAATCTCTTGTACTTAACACTCATATTACTCTTTTTTACGGGAAGAACTAGAAAATCCTAAAAAAAAGGCATAAATAACCATCTCATCACTGTTGCCCGCCAATCATGAAATGACATATGTATGCTTCGGCATAGTAAAAGTGCAATGCCAAGGTGTGGAAGTAAAAGTTTAATATGCCCATGCATGGTTTGCTTAAAAGAAAAAATAAGCAAAGAAAAATAAAAGCAAAAAGATCAAAATGCTTTATATATGATTGCAAGAGTGTATTCTAGGAGATCTGAGAGTTATAGGATGTACCTCGAAGGTGGTAGTCCCCATCAAATAATTATGATTGTGTGTGAGTTAAAGTGACTTTCTCATATCTCAAATCATCATAACACGTAAACACTTATGCAATCTTGTGATATTTTTCACACACAACACGCAATATTCTTTGCTACTTTTGATACATGTGCAGGTACAATGTGATTTGACCATCACAAGGAATACATGTGCTAATGTATGCTTGCTAAACTATCTTAACTTGTTTTTGAAATATAAAATTGGATAAACTTGTTTAATGTGTGTGTGTGTGTTTGTGTTTTGGGATCTATGAGCTTAACATTTTTTTTGTTGAGAGATGATTTTGAGAGATTAAAATGTTGTTTGGATCATTGGATGTATAGCATGCTTAATTGCATTCATATCTGTGTTTTTCTCTTCTTTGAGAAACTGTTTTTAAGCAATCTCGATAGATTGTCGCTCTTGAAAACTAGGCTATCTATCGAGACACTTCAGCCGTTTCATATCGCATTCTCGATAGCTCTCGATAGCTAGTTCGATCAATTGAGAAACTTTCTTCCTTGATCTCTCTCAATAGACAATCTTCTCTCCTTCTCTCAATCACCCAAAACTCAAGCTTTTCATCTTCCTCACTTCATTTTTGGTCTTAAGATCTTTGTTCCTCATCTGGTATGATACTTTCTTCATCTTTATCATGCATTTTCATGATCTTTGACCTAACTTTTGGGGTTTTTGAAATTGTTTGAGATTTTTCAAAACTTCTGAGTTTTTGTTAAAATTTTGGGATGGGTTTTTGTTAAAATGATCTTTAAACTTCATGCATTGCCTCACATGTGCATTATAACAATGTTTCGTGCATTATAACAATGTTTCATACATTTTAGATGTGTGTTTATCTTGTTGCTATGGTGTGTGTGTTAGGATTAGTGCCCTTAAATCCTATTGAATGATGCTATGTATGATATTAAGTTTGACATTGTGTATGACATTATGTATGACTTAATATTATGCTTAATGAATTTGTTTTATTATTATCTGAAATAATGGTAACATGAATATTAGGACATTATCATTTAGTCCATAAGATGCATAGTATGTGATTTATGTGAAAAGTCATAGAAGATATAAATCACAGGTTCTTTGTAAACTCAAAATTATAGTTCGTAGTCGGTGATGAAATTGGACATTTCATCTACAAAGACTATAACATATCAACCATGATGATTTGTCTTGATCATGGAAGTGGAGACTTCTGGTTGATGTGTTAATATGTTTTAAAAGTTAAGACATATTGAACTGGACTGTTGTGAGATTTATTATTTTCCTAAAGACTGTCATATGAATAATAAATCTCACGACTTGTATTTGCATGAACTCTTAATCCTGAGAGAATAATGGACTTGATCATAAGGTGTAGGTTGCTTTGATATATCAGGAGTGAGATCTATAGTTATGGTCAAAACCTCAGTATGTTGGGCAGCTACATTTAGTGTTGATGGAACATGTATTCTCAAGATGGAATTCATAGTCTTTTAACGAAGATATAAAGTATTCCGTTGAGATAAGTTTAATGAGTTTGTTATTCAGAGAGTTAGGCCTAACCACTTTAGTAAGACTAAAGTATATATTTATGGAATTGGATTTCATAAATATATAATGAATAAAATTAAAGAATTAAACCGGGTACTCAAGGATTAAGATGTAATAATTTACAAAGTGGCAGTCTACATTAATGACTTTGTATTACTACGAATATTTTATGAAGGGGTTACATGTATAATAAAGTCTTGGGATATAATTTATAGATAAGGCCTAGAGTGCAACTATATTTTTATAGTGGTATTAAATATAGTTAATGGTAACTTTGGACTTGTCAAGAGTTGACAGAAAAGCCTAAAGCCCATTGGAGCTAGTGTCTTATTGGTCCCTTTTGGTCCCACTCCAAGCCACACACTTAAGCCCTATAGGAAAGGCCCAAGTAGCCAGCCCAATTAGATAATTGGTTAGATACAAAAGGCAAAAACGTACAGAATTTTCTGTGTGAAAAAACAACATTGTAATGGTGGAAGTGAGTGTATGTCACTCTCCAATCATCCTTTTGTAACCAATTGAGAGACCACACTTCTTGGGCGTTAGTGGAATTGAAGTGAAGACTAAAAGTATTCCTAAGTGCTTCAATCTTCGATTTTGAAATTCACCGCTTCAAGGTACACTCACTTGTTCTCTAATTCTGAAATTTCCTTTGTGCATGTTATCAATATCGAATGAAGTAGATCCATTTTAAACTTAATTTTTCGCTGCATTCATGTTTAAATCCATCAAATGGTATCAAAGCGGTCTTCAATTTCATATTGTTTAACATGTTTTGTGAGTTTTAGAATTGGAGATGATAGTTTCATATTGTTAGAAGATTATGTATTTAATTTTCTGCATGGTTGATGAAACTATGATTTGATAAAAACTAAAATTGATGTTATGATGTTGATTAAATTTGAATTTAAGTATGTTAAATTGATCTTTAAGACTTTAGCATCAATGAATTTCAGTTTTGATATCATTCTCTGACCATCATGTTCGTTTGAAAGTTGTTTGTTCATGAAAACACGAAGAAAACTGCCTTAGAAAGTTTCTGGAAATTTGAGTTTCGCGATTTTCGATCGATCGAGTGAAACAGTGATCAGACTTTTCAGATAGATTGATTTTCGATTGCTGGTCGATCGATTGAATCTATTTTTGGATCGATCGAAAGTCAATCAAGTATCAATCGAGCAAGTCAGAAGGTCAAGTTCGAATTTTTTAATTTTTTCGATCAATCGAGGGGCACATTCAATCGATCGAAAGAAATAAAATTAGAAAAATTTCTAAGTGTTTTCACATGTAAAAGTACTAAGACTATGTGTAATTAGATTATGCATGTTTTGTAATTAAAAACCTTTTTTTTAAAACATCTAGTGGGAGAGAGATACAAGGTTGTTGCATCTCATGGCTTCCATTGTTGGTTCATAGTAGTGTGAGATATATACTTTGTCTTAGCCTCGAGCTTTGCATTCCATGCGGAGGGTGTTTTGTATCGTGGTACTACAAAATAAACCTGTTAAGGGGATGAAATGTGGCTACATATGATTCTAGACAATGGTATACACTAGACTAAATATTATAGTATCCTCTATGCTGAGTTCTTACTATCATTATTTAGAGGCCAAATGTATAACGGCATATTATTAGTGTTTGATAAGAGTTATCATGATAGCACTAATAATGAGAATTGTTCTCAATCAATCATAGTATTTTATATTCACTCTATGCTGTGGGATATTGAATATGGGATTGGGTTGTCGTTGCATATATTATATTATGGTTTTATTAAGGTTCCATACTATATGTTTATATGCTAAATTGATAATGTCCAATTTATTGATTATATTCATGTTTATTGTTTTCAGATTTAGAACATGGCATCATTTAGCCCACTTGTAACTATTCTTAATTAAAACAAACTGACTGGATCCAACTATGTTGACTGGAAAAGAAATTTGGACATTGTTCTTACTGCTGAAGAGCATAAGTATGTTCTTACTAAACCATGTCCTAGCTTTCCTTCATTAGATGCTCCTTCTGAGGAAAAACAACGATATGATCGTTGGCAGAAATCTAATGAGATGGCCAAGTGCTACATCCTAGCATCTATCTCAAATGTTCTACAGCATCAAATGCAGGATGTAGAACTAGCTTCAGACATCATGCTAAGTCTGAAGGAGATGTTTGGTGAGCAAGGCCGTTCTGCAAGGCAAGAGACCATGAGGCAAATTTATAATACCAGAATGGCTGAAGGTACTTCAGTGAGGGAGCATTGTCTTACAATGATCTCTAATCTGAATACATTGGAAGTTTTAGGTGCCGATATTGATGGAGAATCCCAAGTGGATATGATACTCCAGTCGCTACCAGAATCATTCAAGGAATTCAAACTTAACTATAATATGAACAAAAAGATTTATACCTTGTCTGAATTAATGAATGAATTGGTAGCGGCAGAAGGCATTCTTGGTACTTCCAATGTTGAAGCCAATGTTGGTGAAGCTTCTACTTCTCAACCTAAGTCGAAAGGCAAGGGTAAGAAGAAGAAGAAGAAGAACTTCACCAAACAAGAGGGTAAACAAATTGCCTTAGGGGTTGCTGACAAAGGAAAGAAGATCAAAGGAAAGTGTTTCCATTGTGGTGAGAAAGGGCATTGGAAGAGAAATTGTCCAATATTTAAGGCTGCCAAGAACAAAGGTATGATTAATACATTCCTTCTTGAAATATGTTTGGTACAGAATCCCACGGATTCCTGGTGTGTGGATTCAGGTTGTACTAATCATATCTGCAATTCCTTGCAGGGGTTCCAAGAGACCAGAAAGCTTAAAGAAGGGGAGTTGTTTCTTACTTTGGCTGATGGGAGCAAGATTCCAGTTGTAGCTGTTGGTGTTTGTAATTTATGTTTTGAATCTAGAGTTTTAATATTAGAAGACTGTTTGTATGTACCTAATGTTCGTAGGAATTTAATTTCTGCTACTTACTTAGGTAAACATGGATATTGTGTTATCTTAAAAGACAATGTTGTAATAAAGAAGGATAAAGTGTTTATCTGTTCTGGCAATATTGTGGATGGTCTTTATATTTTAACTCCTGATAAGCATGAATTATATAATTCTGAATTAGATAATAACTCTCATGTAAAATCATTAAAGAGAAAATTTCCTTCTACTAGTGATGCATATCTTTGGCATTTGCGTTTGGGTCATATTAATTCAAATAGGATTCAAAGACTGATCAAAGATGGACTCTTAGAGCCCATGGACTTTGATGAATTTCCAGTTTGTGAATCTTGTTTGGAAGGTAAAATGACCAAACGACCTTTTAATGCAAAAGGTAGAAGAGTCCAAGATTTGCTAGAGCTAGTGCATTCTGATGTTTGTGGTCCTATGTCAATCCAAGCAAGAGGTGGCTATGAGTATTTCATTACTTTCACTGATGATTACTCAAGATTTGGTTATGTGTACCTAATGAAACGGAAGTCTGAAACCTTTGAAAAGTTCAAAGAGTTTAGGGCTGAAGTTGAGAATCAATTAGGTAAACGCATAAAGGCCATTCGATCTGATCGTGGTGGCGAATACCTTCTTGGGGATTTTAAGGATTACTTAACTAAGAATGGGATTGTATCCCAATTGACTGCACCTGGAACTCCACAACAAAATGGTGTAGCAGAAAGAAGGAATAGGACTCTTTTAGATATGGTTAGGTCCATGATGAGTTATTCAACTCTACCTATTTCTTTTTGGGGATATGCCTTAAACACAGCAATGTATCTTCTGAATTTAGTACCTTCGAAGTCTGTTCCTAAAACACCTGTGGAGTTGTGGAATGGGCGTAAGCCTAGTATGAGACATCTCCATATTTGGGGTTGTCCAGCACATGTGTTAAAAGGAAAGTCTGACAAGTTACAGTCTAAAACAGAAGTGGTTTTCTTTGTTGGGTATCCAAAAGGAACTGTTGGAGGTTTATTCTATAGTCATAAAGATAATAAAGTGTTTGTTAGCACAAATGCCAAATTCTTGGAAAATGACTATATGAATAATTTTACTCCTAGAAGTAGAGTTGTGTTGACTGAAATGAATGAATCTGTAAATGAACAACCAATAGATGAAACTAGGGATGATGTGGCTGTATTAGATACACCACAAGATACTACTCATGACATGTCTAGTACTCAGGTGCCTCGTCGTAGTGGGAGAATTGTTCGGCCTCCTATAAGATTCATAGGTTTGGGAGAAACTTATGAAGCTATCTCAGAAGAGGTTGAATCGGATCCCTACACATATGATGAAGCTATAAATGATATAGATGCACATCATTGGGTCCAAGCTATGAAATCTGAATTAGATTCCATGTATTCCAATCAAGTTTGGGATCTTGTAAAGGCGCCTAACGGCATTAAACCTGTTGGTTGCAAATGGGTTTACAAGAGGAAGAAAGGGATAGATGGAAAGGTTGAAACCTTTAAAGCAAGGCTAGTGGCGAAAGGGTATACACAAAAAGAAGGTATTGATTATGATGAAACCTTTTCTCCAGTAGCAATGCTTAAATCTATCAGAATTCTCTTATCCATTGCTGCTCATTTTGATTATGAGATTTGGCAAATGGATGTCAAGACTGCATTTCTTAATGGCAATCTTGAAGAGGAAATCTATATGATGCAACCGGAAGGTTTCATAGCAAAGAACCAAGAGCATATGGTATGCAAGTTGCAAAGGTCCATTTATGGACTTAAGCAAGCATCTAGGTCATGGAACATCAGATTTGATCAAGCAATCAAGACATTTGGTTTTGAACAAAATCTTGATGAACCATGTGTGTACAAAAGACATCAAGATAAAGTAGTAATGTTCCTAGTGCTTTATGTTGATGATATTCTACTCATTGGAAATGATGTAGGGGTAATGTCATCAGTAAAGGTTTGGTTGTCAAGCCAATTTGATATGAAGGACTTAGGTGAGGCTAACTTTATTCTAGGGATCAAGCTTTTGCGAGATCGTAAGAATAAGATGTTAGGATTATCACAAGCTGGATATATAGATAAGGTTCTAGAACGGTTTAGCATGCAAAACTCCAAGAAAGGATTGCTTCCTTTCAGACATGGAGTTCCTCTGTCTGATGACCAAAGGCCTAAGACTCAAGAGGAAGAAGATATGATGAGACAAGTTCCTTATGCTTCTGCAGTAGGAAGTCTCATGTATGCCATGCTTTGTACTAGACCAGATATCTGCTATTCAGTTGGCATGGTCAGCCGATATCAATCAAATCCAGGACCAAAACATTGGCAAGCTGTAAAGCATATTCTCAAGTATCTACGGAGAACGAGAGATTATATGCTTGTTTACCAAAGTGAGGATTTGATACCTATTGGCTATACAGATTCAGATTTTCAATCGGATCTAGATTTCAGAAAATCCACTTCAGGATGTGTTTTCACCTTGGGAGGTGGAGCCATTAGTTGGCGGAGTATTAAGCAATCTTGTATTGCAGACTCCACCATGGAGGCAGAATATGTTGCTGCTTGTGAAGCAGCAAAGGAAGCTGTATGGCTCAAGAAGTTCCTTTCTGACCTTGGTGTAATAAGAATGGAGCAAGTTCCAATCACATTGTTTTGTGATAACAGTGGAGCAGTTGCACAATCTAAAGATCCAAGGAATCACAAGAAAGGAAAGCACATTGAGAGGAAGTACCATATCATTCGAGATATTGTTGCTCGTGGAGATGTGGTGGTAGCAAAGATTGAAAGTGCAAACAATCTGGCAGATCCATTTACTAAAGCTTTGCCTCAAAGGATTTTTGAGTCGCATTTGGAAAGAATGGGAGTTAGATTAGTGCACAATAGTCTTTAGGGCAAGTGGGAGATTGTTAGGATTGGTGCCCTTAAATCCTATTGTAAGATGCTATGTATAATATTAAGTGTGACATTGTGTTTGACATTATGTATGACTTAATATTATGTTTAATAAATTTGTTTTATTATTATCTGAAATAATGGTAACATGAATATTCAGACATTATCATATAGTCCATGAGATGCATAGTATGTGATTTATGTGAAGAGTCACAGAAGATATAAATCACAAGTTCTTTGTAAACTCAGAATTATAGTTCGTAGTCGGTGATGAAATTGGGCATTTCATCTGCGAAGACTATAACATATCAACCATGATGATTTTTCTTGATCATGGAAGTGGAGACTTCTGGTTGATGTGTTAATATGTTTTAAGAGTTAAGACATATTGAACTGGACCGTTGTGAGATTTATTATTTTCCTAAAGACTGTCATATGAATAATAAATCTCACGACTTGTATTTGCATGAACTTTTAATCCTGAGAGAATAATGGACCTGATCATAAGGTTTAGGTTGCTTTGATATATCAGAAGTGAGATCTATAGTTATGGTCAAAACCTCAGTATGTTGGGCAGCTACATTTAGTGTTGATGGAACATGTATTCTTAAGATGGAATTCATAATCTTTTAACGGAGATATAAAGTATTCCCTTGAGATAAGTTTAATGAGTTTGCTATTCAGAGAGTTAGGCCTAACCACTTTAGTAAGACTAAAGTATATATTTATGGAATTGGATTTCATAAATTTATAATGAATAACATTAAAGAATTAAACCGGGTACTCAAGGATTAAGATGTAGTAATTTACAAAGTAGCAGTCTACATTAATGACTTTGTATTACTACGAATATTTTATGAAGGGGTTACATGTATAATAAAGTCTTGGGATATAATTTATAAATAAGGCCTAGAGTGCAACTATATTTTTATAGTAGTATTAAATATAGTTAATGGTAACTTTGGACTTGTCAAGAGTTGACAGAAAAACCCAAGGCCCATTGGAGCTATTGTCTTATTGGTCCCTTTTGGTCCCACTCCAAGCCACACACTTAAGCCCAATTGGAAATACCCAAGTAGCCAGCCCAATTAGATAATTGGTTAGATACAAAAGGCAAAAACGTACAGAATTTTCTGTGTGTGAAAAAACAACATTGTAATGGTGGAAGTAAGTGTATGTCACTCTCCAATTATCCTTTTGTAACCAATTGAGAGACCACACTTCTTGGGCGTTAGTGGAATTGGAGTGAAGACTAAAAGTATTCCTAAGTGCTTCAATCTTCGGTTTTGAAATTTACCGCTTCAAGGTACACTCACTTGTTCTCTAATTCTAAAATTTCCTTTGTGCATGTTATCAATATCGAATGAAGTAGATCCGTTTTAAACTTAATTTTCCGCTACGTTAATCTTTAAATCCATCAGTGTGCTAGTAATTTTAGATTGGGCTGAGCCTATGATAAATTTATATTTGCATGTCACATGTTCATGCATTCTCATGCATATGTACCTTCAATTCTATATATTTTGATATATTTGTTGTTTGGTATTTTTCTGATTGTCTCCCTCTGTTTCCCTCTTTCTCTCCTTCTTACGTTAGTTGTGTCATGGCACCTAAATGTAAATTCATTTTGGCTCGGAACCCTCTTCATTTCGAGGTATCTTATTCTTCTTCTCCATCTGACCCCACTCCATCTCACACTCGGTTGCATGATGAGAAGGACAAATCGAACTTTTTGGAGAACTTTTCACGATGCGGCATTCATTCGGAATGCCAAGTCATTCTGTCAAACTTCTCTGATACTAACCTACCCACTATCATCCACAGTAGGGGTTGGGAGTCACTTTGTGGCATCCCAGTCACGTGCCCTTCTCTGATCATACAGGAGTTCTACTTCAATATGCATGAATTTGATTACTCTATACCCCAGTTTGTCACTCGCGTTTGAGGTATACAAATGGTAGTTACTCCGAGTATTGTATCCAAGGTACTACACGTGCCTAGGGTAGCGCATCTTGACTACTCTAGCTGTGAGCGTTTGAGGACAGTGTCCAAAAACGAACTCACATCTCTCTTTTGTGAGACAACATCATCTTGGGGTGGCCGTCAAAACACCCCTTACTCGACCTTTGCTAAAGGTCTGATATTCCTAAACATGGTGATGACATTCGTTCTCCATCCATTATCTCACTATAACACTATCATAGAGCCTCGTGCTCAGTTTTTTGTTATCCCTCATTGAGGATATCTCCATTGACTTCCCTTCTCACTTCATACTCTCCCTTATAGGTGTCTATAAGGATATGATGACCCATGATAAGCTCATCTTTCCTTCTACTATCACGCGACTCCTTTACCATTTTTCTGTCTCCTATCCTAAGTCTCCCCACTTCTCTTTCATGTGTGCCATTGATGCCACTATTGTAAACTGGAGTCTTGCACAGCTTCGCTTGGGGCAGCCCTAGACCAAGACAGCAGCTCCTCCAGCTTCTACCGCTCCTTCGTCTTCAGTGAGTGGAGTGACTCTTAAGGCCATCATGGCACAGCTTGTGCGCATGGATGCTCGCCTTAACACTCTCAGTAATGAGTTATGTCAGGTGAACACCCATGTTGGTCATATCGCATGACAATAAGCTGTCATGGGTGGTTTCACCATCGCTTCCTCTCCATCTTTGCCAGCCTCTGAGGATGAGGGTGATGATGGCTCTGGTAGTGCTGATGCTGATGAGGATGATGATGATGATGGCTTGCCTAGTGATGATGAGATGTTTACTTAATGTACTTACCCCTTTGTCACTCCTAACAAAAAGGGGAAGTAGTTTTGAGATGAGAGTAGTCATACTCATAAGGGGAGGGTTAGTTTAGGAGATAAGAGGAGTGTATCTTGAGCGATGTAGTGAGGATTCTATGTATTTTTTTTCTTTTCTCTCTATTTCAGATATATTATTCTTTGTATATTGGTCTTGTGACCATTTGACATACATTGAACCTATATTTGGTTTATATATAATGATGTATGTTATTTCACCTATCTCTTCATGCGTTGTTTATTTTCTCTCTTTATACACATGTTTCTTGTTTAATGTATGCAGTCTATTATTTTTGTTTCACACTAAGATGTCCTGATGAGTTTTGTTTAAACTGTTTCAGAAATACAGGTTGTCAAAGTCTTCTTGCCATAAACTCTATTCTTGCAAAAATTTTCAAAATTTTGTGTTAGGATAGATTTTATTATATTCAACAAGTGAATATGAGTTAAGTGATTTATGACTTCTCTCATATCTCATTTGATTGTTGTGGTTTTGTCACGGATTGTCAAAGGAGGAGATTGTTAGAACATATGTGATTCATGTTAGGAACATATGTTAACATTTTATG
The DNA here is from genome assembly GCF_002906115.3 of Quercus suber. Lineage (NCBI taxonomy): Eukaryota > Viridiplantae > Streptophyta > Magnoliopsida > Fagales > Fagaceae > Quercus > Quercus suber. The sequence continues at coordinate 262,958 of NW_027069521.1, forward strand.
TAATTAGCTAATCCTTTGACAAAACGCACTTTACTTGTATTTGGGTAGATCTAGGATGTGTTTAATGCTTTAAGAAACAAGGTTTCAAGTTCAACTATTAAAGCCATGCAAGTCTGTCCAAGAATCAAGTAATGAAGTGTTGAATTTTAAAACTTGACAGCTAGCATCTATCAAGGTTTAAAAGCTGCTGAAGCCCGAGCCTCGACAGCTAGCTCGATAAATGGCTATCTATCGAGCTTTATGAAATTCAGTTTTTCAGAGCTAATTTTCATCCAATCCGAGAATTTATGTTTGGGCTTTCTTTTCTCACAACCCTAAGCATATATAAGGATTATTTTAAGGGCCGAAAAAGGTGACGCATAGTTGCATAAGTGTAGAGCAAAGTCTTGTTCATGCAAATTGTGGTCGGAAATCTAATTTGCCATAGTTCTTCTTTCTCTTGAAGAAGCTGTTGTGTTTGTACACCGTAGGGTTTTGTTACCAAGTAACTTCATGATCTGAAAATGTATGTTTGGGCTATCTATTGAGATTTATGAAGTTCAGTTTTTTAGAACTAATTTTCATCTAATCTAAAAATGTATGTTTGGGGTTTCTTTTCTCACAACCCTAACCATATATAAGAATTATTTTAAGGGCCAAAAAGGAGATGCACAGTTGCACAACTGTAGAGCAAAGTCTAATTCATACAAATTGTGGTTGGAAACCTAATTTGCCCTAGTTCTTCTTTCTCTTGAAGAAGCTGTTGTGTTTGTACAATGTAGGATTTTGTGACCAAGCAACTTCATGATCTTTATCGTGTGATGAACAGAAGAACTTTACAGCCAACATTCTTCTTAAATTGGTGATCAAGTCGCATACTGGGATCCGCGCAATTGGTTAGTCAAGTACTGGGAGTCGTACATTGAAAAGAGATATTGTCACTATAGAAAGTCTAATTGGGTATTGGAGTAAGGGTTCAACTATAGGTTGGTATAAGGTACTGAAATTCCTTTACTTTTAATCGTTTGTTTTGATAATAGTGGATTCTCAAAAGTAATGACCTTAAAATTACCCGGTGGGATTTTTGTCATGTAGGTTTTTCCCGTTCGTAAATAAATCACCATGTCAATTTATTTTCAGCTGCATACTTTAGATAATTAGTGATTTGTTTGTACTACCACACATTTTACATGTTAATTTGATTAATTAATAAACTTGGCTAATTAATCAATTAATTAATCACATGGAGTCAATACATTCTTGACCTATCATTTGTAATTAAACATTGCCCTTGTAAAATAACAATTCCATAATTGCATATCCTTATTTAAATGACACAAAGCCGGTTTGTATGCAATATGTACACCTGGCCAATAAAAATAAAGTATAGTGGCATAGAACAAGTTGTCATGTGCAACTTTGATCTCCTCTCGATTGCTGTAATTAGAACGGACAAGTAGTTTAACTTTGTAATCGGCTATGCAGAGTAGACAAAGCATAAAAGAACCCATGATTACATCTAAATGCCACGCGCGAGGTTGGTCTCCTCTGTACAAAGAAGCAAATTAAAGGGCCAATTAACTGCGACTTACTTTCTAATACAGTGTCTCACGTCACTCTCACACACACAAAGGAGGAGTAATTAATAGATTCTCTCTCTCAACGCCCATCTTTCAATTCTAGGATTCTTATCTGTGGTTACTAGTTTCCCGCCATGCAAACCCTAGATGCAGCTGTTAACGACTGGATCCTTAAGGTAATTATTCATAAATTATATTAAAAAAATTTTAACATTAGTTCTATGAAAAATATAAAAAGTTGTTAATAAAATTAATTTTTTTTATCATTTTTCTATAAAATATTTTCTAAAATAGTTTCTGAACTAATGTCTTTAGTGCATTTGTTAACATTTTCTTTAACTAAAATTTATTATATAATATAAAGATTAAATAAGCACAAAGTTTTTCTACGAATTAATTTTCCTTTCATCCTTGCATATTATTTAAGAAAGCTGTATGATTCATTAAAAATTTATGTGATTAGAAGTATTTAAGAATGGTTTATTAGACTATCATATATTAAACTAATTTGTATATAAACTTTTTTTTCCATTAAATAATAATATTGAATTGATATTCAAATTTAAAAGAAAATACTTTATTTAGAATTGTTGTGATTGTGAGATCAAGGTCAATCCTGTAAAGTATTAAAAGTGGCCACAATACATCATATCACTTGAAAAAGACAATCCCCCAAATACAAGTTCTTCATATTTCCCTTTCTCCTGTGAATCAAAATTACATTCATGGAAGGTTTCCAGGCCAGCGCATTTTCAAGCTCTCTACCTCAGCCTACACCTCCTCCAATGAATGGGTAACAATTTTAGCAATATATATATATGGCTCAATTTTTCTTTTACTGACATTTTTCAACCTTTTATACCATATTTTTCTTGTTGTCGTTGGTAGTAAGTAAAAAGAAAATAAGATATGAATAAAGACTAAAGCGAGTAACAAAGAATATAGCTTTCAATAATAGAGTAGATTAGAGACAAAGAATATATATGGCCAACTTTAACTAATTATATGTTAAGGATTATCCATAACTAACTTCAAAATTTTTTGGCTAAGACTTTATTTGTTTGTTTGCTGCTGTTATCAGGGAAGAACATTTGCTCTTGCACCTCAAAATCGCTACAGCGGTAGTCGTCTTCCTGATACTCATTGTTGTTCTCATTTTTAAGCTATGCAAGTGTGAACGCAATAGCAGCAGCGAAAGCAGTCTCGAACTGCAGCCTACCTCTGAATATATGAACTGACTGGGGCTTTGTCTTAGTCTCTTCAATTGGAGCTTCTATGTCTGGTGGGAACTTACTGTTCAAAATCATGCATTTCTTATAATTTCATGATCTGCTCTGACCATTTAGTTAGGATAGTTTAAATGCCTAAGCCTAGTAAGTTTGCAACTAGCTTGAAGTGCATTATTCTGTTGACTGTGCATCGTGTGGTTTCGTTGGGTGTTTATCTTTGTTGTAAGAGTGTTTGGCTCCAATTGGAAAAGGTCACTGCCTTTGTGCTTGATATGTTTGTCTTTAGATTTGCAACGGTTTTTTGCTACTCACTGTCTTTTCCTACCAACCTAGCTTCTTTGTTAATTGTGCCTACATAAAGATTCAGACTTGGATGCAAAATTATAAATGGATAAAGCATTAACACCAATGCTTCAAACTCCTTTATTTCTTCCTATCCAAATTGCTCACAAGCTAGTGACCAGCGCCTTAGAAAAGGTTTTGTATTCTTCTTGTCAAATTAGTGAGTTTCAAGCAATAAAAATAACCTGCTTTTGATAGATCCTGGTATGATATACTGTGTCTGTGTCCTCAATGTTAATGGACAATCAAACCATACTGCCGTAGTCACCTTATAACATTCACATCAATCTATGTATAATAGAAAAATATTCAAAATTTATACAATTTTACTTAAAAATGGCCCACATCAATCCGTGTATAATTTTGTAAATTTACAAGTTTAATAAAATAACCATGTAAATTTATACTGCTACTATTTATTTTGCATTTGGTTGTTTACTCTTTATTTACGTATCTTGATAATGAAAAAAGATAGTAAATGGTAATTGTTGTGTACGTGTGAAGAAAGAGAAACTATTTAGAAAATCAAGAAAATTTGATATTTTATTGAGATGTAATATAAAATAGATAATCTGATGTAAATTTTTTTAAAAGTGAGTATATAAAATAGAAAAATTAAATTTTTATGTTAAAATATACAAACATTTGCACAAGCTAACGTGAATGCTCCAATACTATGCTCTTATAGCATTCACACCCCAAATGTCAAGTGCCAAATGTAAACATTTTTTAGCATTTAAGCCCAAAATCTCCACTCCATCAAAAATTGTAAAAGCCAAGTATTGCAAAAAAATTTGCAATACTGCTACAATGCAATTTTACATGTAGAATTGCACTGTAGCTGAATGATAAACTCTCATATTATTATTTAATTCTCTCTCTCCTACTTTTTATTAAATGCACTGTAGCTAATGTATTGTACTGTAGATGATAGTAATTTTAGGATATATTATTTTATTGTGTAAAAATATTATTTTAATGTGTTGTATTGTAAAATAAAAGTTGCAATACTGAAGTATTATAAAATGGTATTGTATAATTGATAAAATAGTTTTTGGGATGATAAAGTAGAATAGGATGGCATTTTGGAGTGTTAATGCTCTTACAATGCTAAAACAAGTATTCTACGTACTGTCTCCTCGTCATTACAAAGGGTACATCGTACACAGGTCTTCGGAGAGAATCTTCCTATGAACCAAGTTAGGCCACACCAGTAATGCGTTACTGCAAATTCTCCAGATAAACACGACTAGTTTGAAATGCATTTGCAATTTCCAGAGGTCCTCCCTTTTCTTTTTAGATAGTGCACCGCTAGGTTTTATTCCTCAGAAGGGCTACAGATATGGACCCCATTATTTAATTAATGAAGATTTACAAATCCAGAAATTCTTTCAATCCTTTGAAACTAGCATTCTTTTGGCTTTATGGGAGTGTAATACATATTACATACTGTTGTACACATAATTAACACTCTCCAAAAACAAGGAGAAATCAGAAATGTGACTTCAGGGAAAAGTATGCACTAAGGGATGTGCCCTAGACATTTCCCTTAGCTTTATGCTACAAAAGTCTATGATTGATGGCATTGGTGTAGGAGGACGTATACCCTATTTTGGGTGTATGCTTCTTGTTCCTTACAACTGGTGAGACTCACAAGCTGTAACCCACAAGTTATGAGTCCTACCTTGTTTTGGGTGTATGATTTTCATTATTTTTAAAAAAATGATTTGTCTATAATATTTTCACAAAAAATCCTAAGTGGCAAGTAGTTGCTGGTTGTTATTGTTGGGGCAAAAAAATAATTTTAGTGTTACGTTTAAATTTGAACCAATTACAACTAACTACCTATGATTTATTGTGAAAATATTGTGGACGTAACACTTCTTTTATTTTTATTATAATTTTTGCCAAAATCAACTGTAAGTCACAGTCTTTAGCTACAAATTAGCTTGTTTTAAAACTTAAATGAGTTTCAATATAAATGGCCCCAGGAAAAAGGAATAAATAAAAATACTTTATAAATTACACAATTATTGTAGTAATCATGTATTTTTACACAATTTTGTATAACCTAATGTAGGTAAATTTTGAATTTAATTGGCTAAAGTGTGGTATTTTTTCTATTAAACAATATAATATTGTACTGCCTATAATGTTTTATGTTGATATGTACGAGAAAATGAAAAATGAGAAAAGAAAATGTTAGGAACATAACTTTTACCATAATTTTTGCCACAACTTGCCGCCGTGGCTAGTTGTGAATGTTGAAGTAAAAACGATGGGTCCACATAGATTCACAACTCTACCACTTACAGCTTAACACATGGCAAAATTATAACAGAAGTTATGATTGGAGCATTAAATTTATATTTGGGGGGGCTATCTTTTGGCAAGAGATATATGACCGTTTTGTGGTCATTTTTACTTTTTAGGAAGGCAGACATACTCTTCATTAGGACATGGATTGCCCTATTACTATAATAATTAAACCAATTTAGGAAATTTTTTATGGAAAAATGAAAAAGCAATTGACTTTTTTGACCGTTGTTTCAATTTGCCATAAAACATTTCCTAAAATGAATGAGTAATATATGTCCTAAGGAATGAGTTCTAGTTAGCTTAACTGGTAAAGTCTCTGATAGTTGCATAAGAGATCTGAATTTCAATTCTAGCTTACACTAAAAATTGATTAGTCTCTTAGTCTGATAAGAGAGAACTATCTTCAAGAGCAGATGCCATAAATTGAAACTCTCTCAAATATATATATATATATATATATATGGGTTATAAACCATTATTACAACAGTTGCATTCTTAGACAAGTTTATTGGTCAAAAAATGATAGTCCAGTGGAGTAGTGTGTAGATTGGTGAAAGTCAGTTAACAAATTTATATCCGTGACTATCTTTCATAGTCTGATGATAGAGAACTATCATTAAGAATGGACGTCATAAATTGAAACTCTCTCAAAATATATATATATATATATATATATATGTATGGGTTATAAACCAATTACAACAGTTGCATTCTTAGACAAGTTTATTGGTCAAAAAATGATAGTTCAGTAGAGTAGTGTGTAGACTGGTGAAAGTCTGTTAACAAATTTATATCTGTGACTATCTTTTTGTTATATTGCTGCCAGTACGTGTGTGTGTGACACTCTTAGCGTGGCAACAAGATGTGATGATGGGTTCTTTTATGCTCTCTCTTGTACCCTACTAAAAAGACCATTAGATGTTAACTTGATGTAATGGTGATTAATTAATTCTTTTATGATTGTTATATGGTCCTACTAAAAGACCGGTAACTGTGTTCGTTTTTGTTTCATGTACATGAATCAAGAAGAGATCTTAGTTGCACATGGCAACCACTATGAATTGTTTTATGCTTGTCTACTTTCTTTCTTTGGCTAATCCAACCCTTTGTGCATAAAAAATTGGATTATGTGCATGTGAAAGCAAGAAATTGACCGGTGCTTAATTACTTGCTTAAGAACACAATTAATTTAGATTATGGGCTAAAATAATTCGCAATGAGAAATTTGAACAAGAAACCAAACTGTTTCCCTCTTGTAAAAGTATGTATAAAAGCTTTTATTCATATCCTCTTTTTACTTACAATTCTCACTCTATGTATCTCTCTTTTTCTTTTGTGTCCCCCTTTCTCTTTCCTCTTTCTTCCCTTTTATATGAGTCATCATCTTCTTTTTTTACGTTTTGTTCTTGTACATCTGGATAAATTATGATCTTATCGGGCTCTTCTTTCTTGGTTTTTCATCATAAACAGAGCTTTCTAGGGCTTCTTCTTATTATTCAAGCGTTCACTTGAATAACTTCTGATTTTATCGGGCTCTCCTTTTCTAGTTATTCATCATTAATGAAGACTTCTGGGGCCTTTTTCACTGTTCAAGCTTGTCCTTTTGTATTAAATGTGGTGATGTCAGGCAGGTGACCTTCATTAATATGGGGGTTGTTGTGGAATCATCTGGAAATCTCAAACAGCTACGTCAATGAAGTTGATCTTTTTTGGGACTTATCTCAGTAGTTCAGACACAACCTCAACACTAGGCCAAGAAGGGGATTGGGCTTGATCAATAGTCCAAGATTATGTACCTGTTATTAGAATGGGTCAGTCTATGTTGGATTTGTTTCCTGCATTTAGGCCAATGCTTGAAATGGGCCCAACATTTATCCCGTTATAATAAGGCCCAATATTTACCCCATTACAGTGTATATTTGGACATTTCCAAAAACGAATCTAATATCATTTGTTTTAAATTTTGTCAAAGAAAGGTCCATCTCAAAATTCCAATGTGAAAAAAAAAAAATAAATAAAAATAAAAATAAAAATAAAATAAAAAAACCTTTCTTTTTTAATAAAAAAAAAAAAAAAAAAAAAAAAAACCTTTCTTTTTTAATAGTGTAGGAGGCAAAGTTTTGAGCCAATTGTAAAATGCAAAATTAAAATTTAGTGGCAAATTCTAAATTAGTGTCATTAAATCAAATGATGACATGTGTTATCCAAATTGACATCACATTGACATATTAAAATTTGCCACGTGTCATTTGGCCCACAAGATAAAGATGAATTTTTTATTCAATATTGATGGACAATTATCTTTATTAAAATAAATAAATAAACAAAAATAAATTTCCTATTAAAATAAATAGATAAGATAGAGATAATCATTTATCTTTGTTGATTATTATCTTTATCAAAATATGATCTTTATAGATAAATAAAGATAATTATCTCTAAGCAAAATTTGGGCCAATCAGAGTCTTTTACATCTCTTCAAGCATATTAGTTCAAAGTGGAGTTTATCTTCAGAAACTACTATAAATAGAGGACATCTCCTCTCATTTTCAACACCAAGTTTTCAAGAAGCCTAAGCTCTAAAGAAATTCCATCTCAAGTATCTTTGAAGAAATTGAGAAACATTCGAAGGACTAAAAGAACTTGAAGGACAACAAATCTCTAATAAACTCAAAGCCAAAGATTCATTGTGAAGACCATTCAATCCATCTTCCAACCAAAGTGAGGAAAATTTTGCATTCAAGTCAAGACCACAAAAAAGATAAAATCAGATGAGCACTTTTTGTAAAAGAGTCAAAACAGTGACTGTACTCACTACTTAATTAATACAAAATTATATTTGTGGAACACCTTTTTCAATTTGTTTGTTTTTTCTACAATTGTGAAAATTTTGTGTCTACAAATAGAAAGGTCACAATTTCCAGTTAATACCCACTATTCAACACCAATAGCCTGACAAACAGGTTGGGTCAAGCAAGTTCGGTTTCGACTCAATTGATTTGAGATTATTAGGGTTTTTTTTTTTTTTTTTTTAAGGGTTTTTTCGGGAAGAGATGACAAGCATCAACAAAGCTGTAGATGCACCAAGTAGATATCTTACTTAGATGGTAAATGATTGCACCGAATTACAGTAATATTTTAAATAGAAATAATAGATTTTATCAACTTTTCGTCTGATGTTTTAGTAATTTTTGTTTTCGATATTATTTCCTTTATTCGTTCATGCAAATGTGAATGCGTTATTTTTATCACCATTTTTGCCATCATCAATGAATGATCAACCCAGTAAGTCACACAGTCTTTGGCTACAATATTAATTTATATTTTTTAAAACTTAAAAGCAAAAATACCTTTTTGATTCTTATATTTTGGGCCAATTTTTAGTTTGGTCTCAACTTTATTATTGCTCCTTTTTTGGCCTCTAGTTCCTACTATTGTCTCACTAACGAAAATAATCTACGTGACACAGAGTGTCATGTTAGATGTTGACGTGCTAATAAAATAATAATAATAAAAATGTATTTACATTATTAAAAAAATGCCACATTAGCATTTATTATTATTTTTGAAGCTGCCATGTCATCATTTAAATTGAAAAACAAAATCTAAATCAGAAGGAAAAAAAAAAAACACACACACACACACACACACACAAATTAAAACATTAATTTTCTTTTCTTTTCTTGCAATTTCTTAGCACTAAACAGCACAAACACAAACACAAACAGATAAAAAATTACATATCATAGTAGGTTGAGACCATGACTCTCGAAACACGGGCGACTCTACAGCCAGCCCAGGGGGTTCAAATGAACCCCTTGGCTTGGCCCAAAAAAAAAATTTATATATAAAATTTTTAATTTTATGTTTTTGTTTTAATCCTTAAAATAAAATTTTGCACCCTCTGACTCTAAATTTTGTTTAAACCCAATTGAAATAAACTTGAAATATGATCATATTAGTGTTATTTTCATAATATTTTTACAATAAAGGTTAAATGATAAGTTGTAATTGACTTTTTATCTAAACTTATAATCGACATATGCCCTTTTGGATATACACCACTATAAGTTTCTTTAAAAAAAAAAACCTTCTCCCTTCTCCCCATGTGTATGCGTTAAAATACTTAGTATTCTAAAAAAAAAAAAAAAAACTTATAACTGACATAACTTTTTTACATACTTCTAACAACTTGCCATCTAGATTTTATTGCATAAATGTTTTGTCAGTAGCACTACTCCTAAAATTACTCATTTGTTACAAAATAAATAAACTTTCTCTCTGGACTCTAACTTACTTTACTATTAATGGTAGAATGAAACTCTTTTTTCCTGGTGGGTTCCAGTTAACTCAACTAGTAAAGTCTCTGTTGGTTGTATAAGAAATCTGGGGTTCAATCCTCGTCTACACCAAAAACTGATTGGTGTCTTGGTCTGGTGATAAAGAGGTATCATCATGAGCAAACGCCATATGTTGAAATTCTCTCAAAAAAAAATCTTTTTTCCTGCACTTTTCTTCTTTATTAACAAAAAATTACACCACTTGTATAACCAACTGATCTGTATTTAAATCTATGATTATTTTCTCATTCTCTCTTTCTCCCTTTTATATTTTCTTTCTATCTAATCAAGTAATTTGATAAGTGTTCTACAGTTTTTCGAGTCCAAAAAGTGTTTTAGTGTTTGCTCCAATTCCAAGAGAATGACCACATGTGTGGCTAAAAATCCATACACTTCAAAAGCAAAATCTTATATAAGTTATTATTTATTTTCCTTAGCTTAACATTTACTCTTTAACCTACTCTTAGGTATGTTACTATTCTTCTTTATCATATATTTTTATTTAATTGATATTACATATGATTATAATAAATTATTATTAATTTCAGAAATATTATGATTAGTTGTTTATTTATATGCATTTTATCGTTGTTTTCTTACCGATCTTTAAACTATTAATAATTTTTTTAGACTATTTTACAATATAGTTCTATTGTATACTATTTAGAATACTATGTTTGATTATTGTATGTAATATGACAATTGTATATACAAAATAAAATAAAATAAAAAATTAATCATTTTATTTTTTACTCCCCAACAACAAAATCCTAACTCAAGACACTATTGAGCCCCCTAAAATAAAATTCTGGAGCCGCCACTGCTCTCAAAAGCTCTCTCTCTCTCGCAAAGAAAAAGATGAACTTGCATGTAGCAAGAAGAAGGTTAAGGACGTCAACCATGCAGGGGTTTAGTGAGGGTCCAAGCTCAGGCCCTTCTTATCCGAGCCAATCCATGGGCTCTTGGAAACAGGGTATATCCTTTAAAGATAAGCTAGTCGAAGAAATCCTAGGGGCTTTCACCCAAGCTTTTAACTTTGGGGATGGAATGGAGGATGCTAACGCTAATGCTGATTCAAATGAAAAAGTGGAGCCACTCTGTAAAGGTTTGGTTGGTGTCAAATTTTCTAAGGAATTTAAGCAACATATTAGAAGGCCATGGGCAAGAGCTCTCGTTGTTAAGGTGTATGGTAGGGCTGCGGGGTTTAGTTTCCTCCAATCCAAGCTCCTTTCTTTGTGGAAACCAGCAGGAAGATTGGATTGTGTGGACCTAGGACATGGATTTTTCCTCATGAGGTTGTCTTTGAAAGAAGATTTTGAAATTTTTTTGAGAAAGGAACCTTGGTTTTTTGGAGACCATTTTCTGGCTCTTAGGCCGTGGGAGCTGAATTTCAAGCCAGCTTTAGCAAATGTATCTTCTATTGTAGTTTGGATTAGACTTAATGAATTACCTATTAAATATTATAATGTGGATGCCTTACAACACATTGGAAGAGCAATCAGTAATGTTCTAAAGGTGGATACGTTCACTGCAACTGAGACCAGAGGTAGGTTTGCTAGACTATGCATGCAAATAGATGTGGAAAAGCCTTTGGTTACCATTGTCATGATAGGGAATCTAGAGCAAATAGTGAGCTATGAAGGAATCCAAAAGCTTTGCTTTGGATGTGACAGAATGGGTTGCAGAAAGGAGAATTGGCCTTATACTATCCGGCAAGATTTTTCGTCTAGGGAGACACATATGGAAGTCGGAGTGGGCATAGGAGTAAGGTCACACGAAAATTTTGAGGATAATAGTCCAAAGTCTGGTTTAGGGCCCAATGGTCAAGTGCATGATGCTGAGCAGGAGGTAGTGTGTGAGGGTACGTATGGTCCGTGGGTTATGGTAGTTCATAAGGGCAATGGTACAAAATTTCAAAGAAGCGGTAGGTCCCCACCTAACCAAAGGAATGGAAAGCCTAGGTTTTCTAATGATAATTTTGATCTGGAGACAGCAAGCATGCAAGAGGGTGTTAAGGCCGAATCCTTTAATAGGCCATTGAAGGAAAATAAGAGGAAGTTGTCCCCACCAAGGGTGTTAGAGAAGGCCTGAGTAGAGGCTGCAATTAAGAAAATAGTGAAGGACAATCAGAATCGAGCCTAATCTAGTCCATCCCCAATCCAAGAGCCCAAACCGATAAGTTTTATGTCTACCCGAGCTACTTCAGCATAAAGCCCATTCATTTAGAGTTCAGTTAAGGGTAAAAAAGTCTTAGCGCGTCAAAGGGCTTCCCATCTTTCCTCACTCAGTGCCATGGATAGAAGTTTAGGAAGAGACTGTCTCGGTGAGCAACTGAAGGGTAACGCAGAGAAGCACTTGAAGGAAAGAGGGATTTGCGATGGAGAATCAAGTGAGAGAGCTTCTAGAAAGTTTTAGTTCACTGCCGCTGCCTGGTTAGAGATGAGAAATAAATTTGGAAGGGGTAATAGTGGAGATCCCCGAGGTTGTTCTGGTGGAGATAAGAGCATACTCGACTCGAACCATAAGGTGGTTCAACATGGAATTAAAGAAAGCTTGGAAATTCATTTTCCACTGACCGAAAAGAGTGTGAGGAATGGGTGGATTCCTCTAACAAACCTAGCTTGGGGAGAAGCAATGAATCCCTGGTGGCAATTTCTAGCGGATGTGCCTTCACCGAATGAGGAGCCAAAGCTAGTGTGGGAAAGCCTACCTCAAATTTCTCCAACGCTCGTGTTATGCAGTGTGAATCCAATGGAGTGCCTTTCAGAGAGGAGAATGCTAGAGAGACAGCCAATACTTAACCACATTATAGGGAACAAACCCTCCACTAAGTTGGTACAAGTCTTCAGGCCAACAGTGTGCATTAACCTACATGTACTAGCTCAAGAAATGGAGATGGGAGTCCTTCATCACAACATGACTTGGTTTCCTAGAAAGGGACAGACAAGGGAGGTTTTAATGCAGACCGGATGGAACTTAAGGGAGGAGGCAAAGCTGATGTCACCTGTTGATGAATGCCTAACTCTTAACCACTTTTTCCTTATGAATGTCATCATTTGGAATTGCAGGGGTGCCCTTAAGCCCTCCTTTTAAAATAGAATCAAAGATTTGGTTTAGAACCATAATTTGACGATTTTAGTTGTTATGGAGACCTGGGTTGGAGGAGACAGAGCTAAGGAATTGACTGACAAGCTTCCTTCTGATGGGACAATTTATACCGATACCATCAGATACGCTGGTGGCTTATGGGTTCTGTGGAATTCGGATTGGGGTGGAAGTGTCTCCACTTGTTAAACCTGAGCACGAAATTCATATCATGGTTAAGGTACGATTTTCTAACGCTGCTTGGTTATGTTTTGTTGTTTATGCTAGCCCTAGGAATGCAAAGAGAGATTTTATGGAATAACCTTATGAATGTTGCTAATCTTCATAGTTTGCCATAGGTCATAGCAGGGGATTTCAATGAACCCCTGTTAGATGATGATAAGTTTGGTGGGAGAGTAGTGAGTGTCAATAGGTCCTTATTGCTTAAAGAGTGTCTAGACAAGTGCAATATGATAGATATTGGATTTTCGGGCCCTTGTTTCACTTGGACTAATAAGGCTAGGGTCATTCACCTCACTGGAAGCCATTTTAATCATTGTCCCATTTTGATGGAGTTGTTGCTGAGGGTGAATGGAGTTAAAAAGAGGTCTTTTAGGTTTCAAACTTGCTGGCTTTCCGATGCAACCTTTCCAAACATTGTTTCACAAGCTTAGGTAGGTAGTATTGGGTTATCTGATGCCTTATAAACCTTTTTTAGGAAAGCTTTTGCCTTGAACAAAAATCAATTTGGGAATAATCCTGCTTTAGGTAGTATTGGGTTATCAATTTGTTGGCTTCGATCAATGGTATTCATAGGGTTGTTGCAAATAATCCTTCAAACTTCTTTCTTAATTTGGAGAAAGAGCTTCTTAAGGAGCTAGATATTGTGCTGAATCAAGAGGAGGAACTTTGGGGTTTGAAGTCTAGGGTTATTTGGATGATCCAGGGTGATCGGAATATGGCTTTTTACCACATTTTGACCCTAGCCAGGAGAAAAAGGAATTAGATTTTGGCTATAAAGAATGCTATGGGGGATTGACTGAATGTTGAGGAGGATATAAAGAATTTCATTAGAAGTGGTTTTGAAAGGATTTACTCCACATCCTTGACTTTTGCTTCCAAAGCTAATCCTTATATCTCTCAATGGCAATTGAGGCTCACTGGGGAGGAAAAGGAGACTATTTGTGGTGGTGCTTCTGAAGATGAGATTAGGGGTGCTTTATGGTCTTTAAAACCTTTTAAGGCACCGGGACCAGATGGGTTGCATACGGGTTTCTTTCAAAGGTTTTGGCCTATTGTGGGGAAATCGGTGATTAGGGAGGTGCAAAAAATCTTTACTAATAGGAAGGATCCCAATTACTTGAATAGAATGCATATTGCTTTAATCCCTAAGACTCAAGGTCCAGAAACTTTAGGTACCTACAGACCCATAAGTTTATGTAACACAGTGTACAAACTGATGACAAAGATTATTGTGACAAGGTTGAGGCCTTATTTGGATAAACTCATATCTCCTTTTCAAGTGGCCTTTGTGCTAAGAAGGAAGGGAGTTAACAATGCTATCATTGCCCAGGAGATTATCCACTCCCTTGGGAAAAAGAGAGGTAGAGTGGGATATATGGCATTAAAAATTGATTTGGAGAAGGCTTATGACAAGCTAGAGTGGAATTTCATTAGAGATGCTCTTGTTAGGGCTAACCTCCCATTTGATTTAATTGACATTATCATGAGTTGTGTTTCCACGGTTTCCACATCCATTTTGTCTAATGTTCAAGAGGGATTAGGCAAGGTGATCCGCTATCTCCCTACCTTTTCATTCTTTGCATGGATTTCTTGGGTCAGCTTATTAAGGAAAAATGTAGTGCAAAACTATGGCATCCAGTTAAGGCCTCCCAAAGTGGCCATGCCTTCTCTCATCTCATGTTTACAGGTGATGTTATCTTCTTTGCAAGAGCTGATGGTACTAATTGTTCAGCAGAGATGTGCTTGATGACTTTTGTGTCTTATCGAGGCAGACGATTAGTGAGGCTAAATCCAAAGTTTATTTTTCCCCGAATGTGGATAGGGATACTAGGGAGTTGTTGTGCGATATTCTTGGCTTCTCTTCCACTTCTTTTCTTGGTAAATATCTTGGATTTCCTCTTAAGCATCTTGGCTCCTCATCCCAAGACTATAATTTCATCCTTGATAGGGTGAAACAGAAGCTTTTGAGGTGGAAAGCCAATTTACTTTCATTGGCTGGTCGAGCTGTATTAATCCAAGCCTCATCAGCTACCATACCTTCTTATATTATGCAATGCACCCATCTCCCTAGCAAGATTTTGGATGGGTTAGATAGGGTAAATCAAAACTTTTTATGGGGGTCTTCAAACACATTTAGAAGAAATCATTGGGTTGGTTGGGATAAGGTCACTAAATCCAAGAAGGATGGGGGTCTTGGATTGCAATCAGCTAAGGGAAGGAATGTTGCCCTCCTTTCTAAGCTTAATTGGGGATTTAACATGGAGAGAGAGGCTCCTTGGGTCCAAGCCAAAGGAGAAGCAATGCCCAAAATGCAAATAAACTTCCTTGCTCATTAGTTTAGGCTGCAATGAAGAAAGGTATGGACACCTTCAATAGGGGTAGCAGATGGATGGTGGGTAAAGATAGCAGGTTAGGTGTCTGGTACAATAACTGGACTCAAAGAGGTTCTTTAAGACAGCTTATTCAAGGCCCACTTACTCCGGAAGCAAGTCTCTTGGAAATCAAGGACTTTATGGTGGACACAAGTTGGGACTGGTAGAAATTCCTTTTGAGTTTCCTCATAATATTAAGATTATGATTCATGCTACCCCCATTGCTCTCACTAGTAGAGGAGTTGATAACTTGGCTTGGGCAGGGTCACCTAAAGGCACCTTTGAGCTGAAAAGTGCTTACAAGATTGCTATGGGTTTCTTGGATGCACCTTCCTTCTCGGCTAAATGGATTTGGAAAGCTGAAACTCTCCCTAGAATCAAGACTTTCTTATGGATGTGTGCCCATAATAGCATTGGGGTCAAGGTGTGCCTTGAGATAAAAGTAGTAGTTCAAGACAACTTATATCCTATTTGACAAAAAGGGTTGGAAACCATCCTTCATGCTCTCTGTGACTGCCTTCATTTAAAGCTTGTGTGGAATAAGGTGGGGATAACATCCACAAACCATGGCTTTTGGAGAAGTGACCTACAGACTTGGCTGTCTTTTAATGGTAAGGAAACCCGAAGCTTGTTTGCTACTAATCCCCCTTGGAGAATTGTTTTCCCTTTGCTGTATAGAGTATTTGGAAAAGCTGGAACAATATTGTGTTTGGTAATAAGAGGAGAAACCTGAATCTGGCTGGGGATATTTTGAACCAAGCCTTGGAGTTTATGCATTGTTTTTCACCTCTAAGAGCTCCAATGCAGAAGGTGTTGAGAGGTGTTTATTGGGAGAAGCCACCTGAAGGTTGGGTTAAGCTTAACACAAACGACTTGGTAGATGAGGGCAACGGGCTAGCTTGTTGTGGAGGGGTCATCAGAGATGCTGAGGGACAATGGATTAGAGGTTTTAGCAAGAAGATTGGCGCCACGAACAATTTTGCAGCTGAACTTTAAGGGCTGAGGGAAAGGCTTCTGATATGTAGAAACCTTAATATATTAGGCCTTGTCATTGAATTAGATGCTGAATCCATTGTGAATGTTTTGAAAAATTCTTCCTATGCTAACAATATTATCTCCGCTATATTGGATGATTATAGATTGTTGATTTCCCACATGAAGCAGACTCGGATTAAGCACTGCTTCCGCCAAGCTAATTGCTATGCAGATAGTTTAGCTAGATTGAGTTTCAGTTAGACTTCTGATTTTTCTTTATTTGATAGTTCGCCTGTAGACATGATTGATGTGTATGAGGATGACCTAAATGGGGTGTATTTTAACAGGATATGCCCTGAACCTCTTGTTTGTTTTTAGTTGATTAATGAATCGTCTTTTCACCTAGAAAAAAAAAATTACATATCAAACCGAGTTGTTTCTTATGACTTCCTCCTCCAAATCCAAGCCTTTGACCCAATTTCCTCTGAACATTCTCTGTCTACCTCACCCTCTCTTTGCCTCTCTCATTGGCCCAATCCCTTGCCTTTGCCCATTGTTGTTCATCAACACTGCCACCTTAAGAGGTGCTTCTCAAATCCACACCTCCCTCTCCAATTATCTTGGCCTAAACCACTCTCTCTCTCTCTCTCTCTCTCTCTCTCTCTCTCTCTCTCTTTTCAATATTCATGAGGTGAAGCTTCCTCTCTCTTCTCCCATTGAAACCCTCTCTAATTCTTAGATTGGATCTAATTTATGGTGAGAGAATCAGTTGGCCTTGGAGTTCCGAATGGATTGCAAAGTTACTAAGTTTTTTAGATCTAGAACTGAGATATGTAGAAGTTGATTTGAGTTTTATTTTTATAAGTTCATTTTTCTAGGTTTTTGTTCTTCTAGTTTTTATGAATGTTGATTTGGATTTCATTAATTTCTTTTCTACATGCAAACGAGTTTGAATTTGCTAGCTTGTTCATCGTATTGTGAGAGGGAAAAAAATAGATGTAAAATATTTATAGGGTTTGTTTTTGTTGCTAGCTTGTTCATCGTGTTCATGTGCTAATTTGATTTTTTTTGGCCTGTTCATCCATATGTATAGACTTTTCTTGATTATATGGGTTTTAGGTTTGTCGGGTTTGAATTTGCTAGAGAAAATCAATTTGAATTTGCTGGGTTTGTTCATCTTGTTCATCTGTACAGCTGTTGGGTTTGAAGTATATGGGTTTTGATTTTTTTAGAAAAATTTTCAATGCCCAAAAATTCAACTAAATTTTCTAAATTATGCATGGTCGGATTGAATGATTTGTGGCTTTTCTGGGTTTTGGGCTTGATGGTGTATGCTGGGTTCAAATTTTTTTTGAGTTTTAGTATTTTGTTGGAAATCGATTTGTTGATTGCATTAGAATTTTTTGAGTGGTTAAGTTTGAGTGGTTGGGTATGTCTTGATTTATTTTTTAATCATGGTTTTGCATGTGCTTTTGCATGGTTAGTTGCTAAGAAAATGCAAGGAAAAAAAAAAAAAACCAAACATGTTCTTTGGGGAAGAACACGAATGTTCTTTTGCAAAAATAATGAAAAGAAAATATATATATATATATATATATATTTAATTATATTGTAGGTTTTTTAAAATTATATTTAATTTTTTTGTCTAAATTTTCGAATGTGGCTTTCTTTATTTATTAAAATGCTGATGTGGCTTTTTTAAATGCCAAATAAAATTTTTATTATTATTTATTAGTTACAGTACACACAAGTCTCATAAGAGATAAATCACACGGTCACAAAAGAGTATAACAAATTATCAATTCATATTGATTTATATGAATGTAAGTACAGTTCTCTGTATAACTCATTACAATGAAATAATATAATAAACTCCTTTGATTCAATCTCCACGGTGCTTTACAATCCAAAGGGCTATGAATCTTAATTTTGAATTATGCTTTGATGTCTCCAAGTTGGATGAGTAATTAGATGTATTAGATTTAACGTCAAGGGCCGTTGGCTTAATTTCAAACTAAATCCAAAGAAACTTGAAGGAAAATCCCTATTTTGAATTGAAGAAGTAGGAATGAGCCTTGGTTTTGAGGGAGCAAGTGTGCTCTTTTGAACTTAGAGATGAATCTTTATTTTGGCAAAGTGTCATTAGGGGTTTTTTTTTTTTTTTTTCTTTCTAAATATTTGTCCATTTTCTTATTTGAGAAGCCTCTATTTATAGGCAACTCATGGTCTTTAATTTGGAATTTCATCTCATCATTTATTGAGAGTTAATTACAAATTTTGAATTTAAATTTGAATTTAAATTTAATTTTGGTCTTGCATTTAATATAAACCTTCCATGTGAGTCTTTTCTTTTGATGTTGCCACATGGCTTAGACATGTGTCATTTCTATGTGAGTCATAGTAACTCATATACTTGACATGTGGCTTAATTTCATTTGTTGATTGTCCACTATTGACACATCCTCAATTGGAAATTAATTTGATCACAAATATTTGATAATAATCAATCGGAAATTTGTGAATACATCATGAAATTTTGATGTTTACAGTCACATAAGCGTATAATGTATCAACAGTGTACTCCGTGTTCCACACGTAAGCTATTTCCATTCGTAAGATGACTATAGGAACGAAATTGAAAACGGTTCAAAAATTTAAGGACCAAAATAGGAGTTCAAAAAAAGTGGGGATCAAACTGAAAACTGGTTCAAAATGTACGGATCAAAAAGTTACTTTCGCAAACTTAAATGAGTTTCAATATATAAGGAGAAAAGGAATAAAGAAGTTAAAAATGCTAAGTAATTAATGACAGTAAAATTACATAGAAATATATCTATAAAAACACCAAGTAATTTCCATACAATGAAATATAGAAATATGTACAAGAACTGACACAGCTCACTCACAAAACTTTCATAGCAATAAATAACAGTACTTTACTTAAATATAAATGCAAATCCTTTGTACCATTTTTTACATAACACTTTATATTCCACCAATCACTACTTACCATGTATATGATTGTCTTCTATTTTAAATTTCAGTTATTTTATAAGAAAAGTAAAATCAAAACATAGCATATAGTGATTAGTGGAATATAAAGTAGTACAAAAAAGTTGTACAGATGATTTATATTCGTTAAACATACAACATAACATATATCCATTAAAAAATAAACAGAAAATAAGTGCCTCCAATTATTCCAAGCCATTGAATGTCTCTGTTCTGTATACTGGTTGGCTTGCGATGAAACATAGTTTAAGGGCTAGTTGTGGTAGCACCGTAGCCGATGGTGGGGGTGAAAAGAATGGGATGGAAGGAATTGTAGTTGGAAAAGTTGGAAGTGAGGGAATGTTTGGAATTGGAGGCAAGGTTGTGGGATAGATGGGTTGGTGGGCAAGTTGGGAAGTGGAGGCAGCTGTGTGGGATTGGGCAGTGATGGCTGAGTGGTTGGCAATGGCAGTGTAGGCAAAGGTGGCAAAGGTGTTGGTTTAGGCAAAGTAGGCACCACTGGAACTGTTGGTACAGAGGGTGTAGTGGTTTGTAAGAGATTACGAGCTGCGAAGCTGAGGTTGATGCTTGATAATATGTTGAAAACAACAAAGAAAGCCAAGATGAACCACTTGCTAGATGCCATGATGGAAAAAGAAATAGTATTTCTTAAAGTTTTGAAATGGGAAAGCTAGGAATTCTCTTTTGTTTGGTTGTGAAAACAACGGCCGTGCTTGCGTTTATATATAGCTAGATGGAATATATCTGAAGGGTTGTGTACGATGCAAGGTTGGTGATTGGTATTTGGCAGGCACTATGCCCTAATGAGCTTGTATGTTAAAATAATGAAATGTTGACTATTGTTGTGATTTTGTAATATTGAGTTTATTTAATGCTAGTAATTCAGAAAGGTTTGGTCTAGTTTTAGGGGAGCAGTTTGGTTCCAATATCAAGTGGCACTGTTCCTGTTGATATGGTAACATGTGTCCATTTTTGGACACATGTCACAATATAACTAGGTTCAATGCATTGGAAACACTAGACCTAATCTAGACCCTAGTTTTAAATACCAAACTCTCTTTTTTTTCTTTTTCTTTTTCTTTTTCGATAGAATACTAAACTCTTTTTGTTATCTATTTGGTTAGCTAATCTGAGTTACATAGGGATTGTGAAACCACGGTTTCTTTGTAAACTCACCAATCAAACCAATACACTCAATTGATTAATATCAGATTTTTTTTTTTTCGAGAATTAATTTAATATCAGAATCTTATCACATTACCGATAAAATAAAAAATCTCATCACCATTGGGTCGAATTAGTAATCATAAATAATTTTATAATTTTAAAAATAATGTATATAAAGATTATAACTAAAAATATTTATTAAAAACCATATATATATATATATATATAGTGGGCAATACACACCTGGACTTCGATTTAATTGGGCTATACATATATTGTTTAAAAAGAAAAGGCTTTGCATTTATTACAAGAATATTATTAATAATGGCAACTTCCTATTTTGTACAAAATAAGTTAAGGGCAAAGGAAAGAGTGAAGTCAGTCTAGAAACTTCCTCATTCACATTAATAGTCCAGTAAACACATAAATTCAAGGTTGAAATTCAAATCAATTGCAAAAGGGTAAAAAACGTCAAAATTTAACTATAAAGCTAGTTGTAGTCTAAGGTTATAACTTTACTCAATATCTTTTTATTTGAGATGTATTTTGACAAATCCACTATTAAATTACATTTTCTTCTTATATTTTTTATGCTTGCAAAATTTCTTGAAAATTAAAGAACAATAACTATATCATCAATAAATTGTTTATTTTATTAAGTAATGTTGTAGCTTTTGGCGACAATCAGTTTTGTAGCTAAACTGTATCCATAAAAAAGTAAAAGATATTATTAATTGGTGCCCTTAGAGTATTTGTTAATATATAATTTTAGGAAAATTTTGATACTATTTTTATGAGAAATACAAAAATTTGTCAAAAAAAAATCATTTGTTTTTTCTTTTTTCATAAAACGTTTCTAAAAATATTTTCTAAACTAGTATCTTTAGAGCATCCATTAACTTTTTCCAAAATAAAATTGTTAGGTTTTAAAAGTTTAGAAAAATTGGCAAATTGTGAACACAAACTTGTTTAGATATAGATTTTTGAGTATAGGATATATTAGACAATACTCACAGTGCTGCAAATCAAAATACAAGAAAAAGGAAGCTGTAGGTTCAAGAATTCGAAACATGTCAAGTTTGGCTGATCGAGAAGAAGGCTCGACTAATTGAGACATAGATCAGCAGAATTTAATTTCAGCCCAAAAACTTATTAAGCCCATTAAGTAATTAGGGTTTCAGATCTAATTTTCCTAGTATTTAAAGGAAACTCTAAGGCACATTTTGTTATGACTTTGGAGCTTCTCTTTTGAGATCTAAAAGGTACTATGCCTTCTCATTTCAAAGTCACTACCGAAATTTCATCTACATATTATTAGAACTAGTAGATCTGAAGTTGCTGTATACAAGATCATACATAGCTCATGATTTAAAGCTTTAAGTGGGATCTCAGAATTACAAACGTGGGTATTTGTGTTTAGCAAATTCAGATAGAAGCGTCTGTGAAGTCAGAGCTACACGTATTGTGTAAGTACTATAAGAGGTAGCTTTAGATTTTATGGTGAAAATCTATTGTAAAACTTCAATTCTATCATAATGAACTTATTTACCTTGAGAATAGTTAGGTTAAATCCTCTCAAGATTTTTTACCTTGAAACTATTGGTTTTATTGGTTTTCATGGGTCATCTATCTTCTTTATATTTCTGCACTTTATGATATGATTGCTTGAGTTTAACCTAGATTTGAATTATTAACCTAAGTAACTACTTGACTAATTAATTAGGTTAAATAAATCTGATTTGCAGGGGTCTAAACAAACAAGTTTTAAAGAAAGCACAAAAGCATTGGAGGAGATTTGAACGTGAGCAAAACAGTTGGACGAATAGAGAAAAATTTTCCCGAAATCTCTCTCTCTCTCTCTCTCTCTCTCTCTCTCTAACAACAAACTCTGTCTTTAAGGTATTATGTCTCAATTTCTCAGATCTGTCTTCACTCGATTTCTTCATAAGGTGATTAATAAGAAGTGGAACAAAGCAAAAGACGCGGTAAAGAAAGGCTTTGGTTTATGGGTTGAGAGAAGATCCCAACAGAGGCTTCAGGTTCAGATGTTTGCCACAAAAATGCAGTCTTTTGAACCATCTTTTAGAACTGCTTAATAACCGGTTCAACTGAACAGATTCTTGGCTTCACATCCTCACAGGTTCAAACAGTCGGTTACAATTAAACCTAATTTTTGCCCTATTTTTTATTTTTAAACAAGAACTGTGGACCGGATTGGAGTCCAATTCCTGGCTGACCCTCTAAAAGAATTCGAGAATCCAAGACAAGCCCATAAAAGTATAGAGCAAATATGGGTGACCCTCTAAAATACTAACTAAATGAATACATAACTTGTTCATATTCGTTTCTCCCTCGTTGTACTTGTTCATAAAATCCAAGAACTCCTCATATATGTTATGGTTATGTTGAGACCGAACATGTAAGTTGTTCGCAAGCTTGATTTCTTCACTAAAGAAGGACGACGTCAGCGATTCCATGGACAATTTTTTTATCCAGCCAAAAGTCGAACGAATAGTAAAGAGATGGACAAAAGAGGTTTTTTCTTATAACAAATTAGAAGTTAGAATCAGATAAAGGAAAATCCTAGCCATCTTTGTGATTTGATAAGACATAAGAGTGTGCCGCAAAACAGTCTATACTCTAGATACCCCTTCCACTGTTTTGTTTTGCGTTAACCCCAACTCCTCCACCCATCATTAACTCTTTAAAGCAATCGAATGCGAAGAATATCTTATGAACCGATTCAAAAGCTCAATGACCGAATTCAACACCTTTGACTTTTGAGTTCCAAGAACAAGAGTTTCTCAATGAAAACACTGATATTTTGTGTCAAAAACTTTCTCCTCTTTTTCCTTCTTCAATTTCATTAGACCTCCACCCACAACAACAGAAAGATTTGTTGCATGAGATCGTTTCATCTGCTCATAAGATTTTGGTCAATCATTATAACTCCAATTCAACAACTGGAAACAACAAGCGTTGGTTGATGTTGGTGGATTTGCATATCTTCACAACATGTTATTTGAGTTCGGAATCCAAAGAAGGATATCCTACCTACTGCCCAATCGGCCATTACTTCCATCCTTTAATGGAATTGAGGAAGAAAAAATATGAGACCTCATCATTTTATAGAACGGTGGTGTTTTGTAGAAAAGAATTTAGAAAACTGAAAACGCTGCTGTCATGTTATAGAGCATAAGAGCATGGAGAGTTTTCAAGATGTCGACTTAATTAGTTAATTAGTTTATTTTAATAACCAATTAAGTTTCTTTTTGTAATGGGTGAGTACGTACTCTAGTTTTCAAATTGTGTTCTAGTGGGTGTTTATGCATGGTATTGGTTTGTTTATTGGACTGACAAGCATCAGTTTTAAATTGTGCGTGTGTGTGTTTTTTTCTTTATATACTCTTATAGAATTGTTTTTAGTAATTGTTTATTGGGCAAGCATATATTTTAATAAAAATATAAGAAGTTGCAATTAATAAATTCATAATTAAGTCAATTCACATAAATTGATAATATGCCTTGGCAGCCATGATCGAGAGCTATTGAATTTTTGCTTGAAATCGAATTCCTAACAACTATTCTGGAAGGAAATTCAAAGATAATCACAAAATCTGAAAAATGCAGAGGAATCTCTAGCTTCTAATGGACATTTGATCTCAGATGCAAAGTTGATTATAAAATCCTTCATGTTCTATTAGTTTTTCAAGTGTATGCTGTCAATGCAATTCTGTTGCTTATAACTTTGTTATAAATAAATGTCATAGATTTTTTTGGTGTGGATGAAAAATTTTCCTCCTCGCCTCGTTGTATTTCAATCCCATTTGGCTTTTATTTAGTTGAGATTACTTTATTCTTAAAATAATTAAAGAAGTTATTATAACTTTTATTTAAAAAAATAATGTTGTATTTAATTAAAAGATTCAAAAGTTCAAGATGTTTAAATGGCTTTGCCTCATGAAACTCATTCACGGGGCATACTAATCAAATTTACTTTTCGTAATATTTGATTGATACGCGAATCTAATTGTGAGTTTTTAAATTATTTGAGGATTAATTTTTTTAAAGACTATGTCAAAGTTTTAAATTTAATGTTTTTTTTTTTTTAATGGGAAATTGCCTCAAATTCCAATTTTGACTTGGAAAGTCAATTGAGTTTTGAAGTTGAAGAAAGAAAAATTAATTTGGGTTTCCTTAGTGTGAAAGGAAAGACCATTTCTTGGTGTGGAAAGAAAAATTATTCCTTAATAAAGAAGTAATGCATTTCTTGTTATAGAGGGAATAGGAAATAATCTTATAGATATATAATACTATAAAAAATTTGAGAGCTTTAGCCCAAGGGTCCTCCCTATGGGGAGAGGGAAAATAGAGCATGAAATCAATAGAGAAAAAAAAAAAAAAATTCTTGGGAAATAACACAAGGTCACAAGGAGAAAGACAACAAGGTTTGAGTTTTGTTATCAATGTTTTTTTTTTTTCTTTTTTTCTTTTTTGTAAGGCACACAAATCAAGGAGAATTTGTGAAGTTTGTTTGATGTTGCAAAGTTCTAAAGAAAGAAGTGCTACATAGAGTGAAATAGCCAAGGAGAGCTACATGGAAAAGAGAGAGAAGAAGAGAAGAGAGCTAAAGAGGAAAGTGTAAAGTATTGCTGCCTTCGAGAAGATAGTCAAAGAGAATTACATAGAAAAGAAAAAGAAGAGGAGAAGAAAGCTATAGGGAAGAGAGTTAAGTATTGCCGCATTCGAAATAAATAATTAGTACGTGTGAGAGTAAAGTAAAATAAGGAGGTTTTTTCTTTAACCATGAAATATACATAAGAGATATTGTAATTGATTTGATAATAGTGAAATTATTCAGAATTTGTCTCGTGGTTTTGCCCTTCAATGAGAAAGAGTTTTCCACGCAAATTTATTTATTTATTTTGATTGCTATTTGGAATTGGTAATGTTAGTAATAATATTATTTGGGACCCAAAAAGTGGTATCAAGGCTTGGTTGACTTAGTGTGTTGACAAAAATTCTTAACCCATGTTTAACAATAATTGTTAGATTATGTTTAAAAAATATTGTCAAATTATCTTTAACAAACGTTGTCAAATTATGTTTAACAAATGTTGTCAAATTAACAAGAATTGTTAAATTAGTCAAATTCATCAAACATAATTTCACCCATAGGTCTTTTGACATATGAGTTTTATTAATATGAGTAGTGTCCATTCAAGATAATGTATCTCTTAATTACAATCTCTTACTTTAAGTGAAGACCCTTTGATTCCAATCACGTCGTCTTTGTACATAAGTTTATTTATTTTCATGTTTAAGGGGATATGTGTTTTTATTTATTTATGGCTACACCAAATTTTATTTAGGTTGCCTAGGTACCACCGACGGGGATCAAGCCAATTCGTAGTTCTTAAAGTGAGGTTCTAGATTTAAAATCCTCAAATTTGCCCAATTTAAATAATGGACATTCAAGCCAAATAATTGGTGTTTGATTAAGCATCGACTTAATTTTGCTTTGGGTAAGATAATTGATTTTAATCTCAATGATAAGTAATGGACCATGTTTTTATGGAAATTGAACCAAGGATTTTGTCTTTAAGAAGTTGAATGTCCAAGCAATTTTCCCTTTCTTTCATTTGCTTCTTTGTAGCAATTTTAATGATATTTTGATTGAGGTTCCCAAATTTAATTAAGGGAAAGAAAACTCCTTTGAAGCAATTTTATTTTTTATGAACATTGGGAATTAGAAAATTTCCTCAAATCAATTTTATGGTTATTTTATTTTGATAATTATTAACTCCAATCTTGATTAAGAAATTACGAATCCCAAATAATTGTCATGTTGGAATTTGAAGGAATTAGAATCCCCACTTTATTTAAAATAATTTTGGGAGTCAAAGACTCCATTAATTTGGTAGAGTCAAGGACTTCAATGATGTGGTAGAGTCAAGGATTCTATTAATTTGGTAGAGTCAAGGACTCCATTGATGCCGTAGAGTTAAAAAATCCATTAAAGCATGATAGAGTCAAAGACTCCATTGATGTGGTAGACTCAAGCACTCCATTAAAGCATGGTAGAGTCAAGGACTCGATCAGTTTGGTAGAATCAAGGATTCCATTAATATGGTAGAGTCATAAACTCCATTAGTTTGGTGAAGTCAAGGACTCTATTAAAATATGGTAGAGTCAAGGACTCCATTAGAATAGGTTAGAGTCAAGGACTCCAATTGAGAAGACATTGTACCAAAATTTGAGAGAATTTTTATTTGATAATTTTCAAATAGGATTTACAAATTAGAGACTTGTATCTAAAGCGTCATGCATGGAGTTAGGAACTCCTCATGAAACCTAACCCTATTTGTTTTACCAAACAAAAATTCAGATTTGAAGAAGCGAGAGAGAGAAAGAGAGATTTTGGTAGAGCCAAGATGAAAGAATTTTTATTTGGTAATTCTTAAATAGGATCTATGAGTCAGGAACTCGTATCTAAAGTTTCATGTATAGAGTTAGGAAATCCCCATGAAACTCGCCACTATTTGCTTTACCAAACAAAAATTCATATTTGAGAGAGAGAGAGAGAGAGAGAGAGAGAGAGAGAGAGAGAGAGAGAGAGAGAGAGAGAGAGCTACTTGATGTTTCTCTCTCTGTCCATACCTCTCTTTTCTTCTCTCTATGTTTTTGCTGTATCTGTGTTTACTGTATTCTCGGTGTGTCTCTTCTTCTTGTCAGTCCTCTCAATTTATAGAAAAGTTTTCAAAAAAACCGTTCACTTAGTTTTCTCTCAATTGATCAATTCTTGGAGAAATTATAAGGTCTTCATGGTGAACAAGTGGCATGGTCCACTATTCCACTAAAAGACTCTCACCCGTTTAAAATTGCTGAGTTAAAAAAAATTTTAAACAAAAACTGATTATTGACTCAGTAATTTTAAACAAGTAAAAATTTTTTATTGAAATGGTAGATAAGTGACACTTTCCACCATGAGTGCGGTATAATTTATCCAATTCATTGAGCACTTTGCCTCAATTTCTCTTCAGCAGTTCTTAATTTTGTGTTAAGTCGTACCCCACTATTCAGCTTTCTGCTCTCTTTTTGTTTGTTCCCTCTCTTTTAAACTCCTTATTTTTTGTTTGCGTCATCCCCACTTTTCAATTTTTCAGGTCCTATTTATTGTTCTATTTTTTTTTTTTTTTTTTGGTGCCTACCCCCACCATTAAACTTTGTTCCTTGTTTGTGGTTGTGCCATTTCACTTTCTTTTATCTTTTTTTTTTTTTTTTGGCTTGTTGTTTCTTTTTTTCATAGGTACTAGGCAGCAGACTACTCACGTGGTTTTTATTTTTGTTTTTAATATATGCTAATCATCTTTTTGTAGATGACCATACCTTTGGACCTATCCTATTGTTTAGTCCACAGTATTATTGTCAATGTTATTTATGTTGCCGTGTAAATGCAAGTACCTATGACACTTTTTATGGAGTATTTTTTTAGTTTCAACATAGTGGATGCTTATTTTTGTGTAAATTAAGATGGAAGTAAAGGGTTTGCTTTGATAATTAAGGTGAAGCGATTCCAAGAGGAAAGAATACTACTTGATTTCAATGGAGCTATCCCAAGAGGAAAGAAGATAGATGATGGAACTTGAGTCAAGGTAGAGATTCTTGGGAAATTGCCTTAAATTCCAATTGTAACTTGGAAAGTCAAATGAGATTCCTACTTAAAGAAGGAAAAATTAATTTGAGTTTCCTTGATATGGAAAGAAAGTCTAGCAATATAATACAAAGAAAAAGGTTGTTCCAAACTAGCTTGAAGCCAATCCCTTCAAACAATTTTGAGAAGGTAACATTTGTCATTAAGAATGTGCATTGCACATAAAAACTTAACTCATGCCAACTAAACCTCACACAACCGTAGTTAAACAGATTTTATTTATTATTAAAAAAAATAAAAAAGTTAATTACACTCCCCTCTTTAATTACACTACATGCAAGTTGATCTTTTGATCCTCGGAAAAAATTTGTGCTCTTATACTAAATTGTTTCAAATTTATTTTCACTAACCATAATTAAATTTTGATATAGAAAATCTTTTAAAACATTTTAATCTTTTTATTATATATATATATATATATATAATTAAATTTCACGTTAAAGTTTAAAAGGAAAATCTTTTTAATCTTTCATCATTGTTACTATTTTTAATTATCCACCTTCAATGTGAATTTTTTTTTTTTTTTTTTTTTGAAAAAACTCGACCCATCCTCTAAACCCTATGTGACATTTAGTATGGAGGAATCCACATTACTTCTGGTATCCAGATTCTTAGGAATGTGATTCCTTACAATCTGAATGCCTAGAAATGTAACTATTCCTATGTCTGATTTCATTGGAAATCTAATAAGATTCATAGGAATGTGAAATGATAATATTTGGTTTATTCCAGGAATCTTAAATGAATTATTTATTTTTTTTATTCTATCCTTAGATTTGAATGTGAACTACCAAGTCCTTTTAAATAAAATTATAAAATAAGAAAAAAAATTCCTCTAGATAAATAATGAAAAATAAAATATAAACTATAAATTATTACAAATTCATTAAAACTATAGTCTAACATTTCAAAATAACAACCTCCTTACCACCACTAGAAAATCCAAATGATCTCAGCTCTCCTAGACCTTGGTCACCGATGAGGAGAAGAGAAGTAGAGAGAACAGTGATAAGAACAAAGAGAGACTCAGTTTGCTTAGAGTAGAGAGAAAAGTAAAACTAAAACCAAAATATTAATAAAATATTAAATACATGGCTATATGCACTGTAACTAATGTGTACATTTACACACTTTTGCACTCTTTGATGGGGGTTAGTTTTTCACTAAATTGTGTAAATTTTTCATCTTTTCTATAATGCACAGACAAATGTGAGTGCACTAAGACCTTCCAATGCATCTCAAAATCCAAAAACGTGCATACAAATATGATGGGTTGTTAAAATAAAAAAAAAAAAAAAAAATCTACACATTCTTATCATTGTATAACAAATATCAAAAGCACTAGATAGGATACAAATTATTGACATTGTATAGTAACATATGAATCTAGAAACAAAGCAATAATTTTTAAAAAAAAAAAATTACANAATAATCTTTAAAAAAAAAAAAATTACAAAAAAAAGCCATTAATCTATAAAAAAAAATTAAAAAAATTAAAAAAAAAAAAATAAATAAAAAAAATAAAGCCACCAATCCAGATCTATATTTCTAGCAACTATACAAAACCAAGATCTGAGATATGAATAGATATATTAACAAATTTGTTGAGCAACACACACAACTGTAAAAGTGAGTACCTGGTAATAATGGAGAGTCCCCTTCAAACTTTTTTTTCCACACATGAAAACTAAATAGAACTTTTTTAAAGAATATATTAACAAAGTTGTCTATCCTATTTATATTGTTTTGGCAGGAAAGATAAATACAAGAGAAAAGATATTGACAATTTGTTTTATATTTTATCTTAATTGTTTAAATAATAAGGAAAAATTGTTGAAATTATCAATTTATAAAAAAAATATAATTTCCTTTAAATTTGGGAATATGGATACCCACCTATTTTAAAGGGAATCCACATTCCTACTAAAAGGGGGTTAAAGGGGGAATCCATATTTTCTTGGCATCTAATTCCTTAACGTGATTTGTAACCAAACATAAAAATCTTTAAACATTCTTAGAAATCCTAAAACATTACCCTATACTAAACTCCACATAAAAATCACACGAACCAACCCGATTTTACAATCAATTATCTCGAACTCAAAGTTGGTCTATTCAAAAAAAAAAAAAAAAAAAACACCACTATCTATAACAAATAATCTTTCCACTTCTCAATCGGAAACGTTTCTCCACTGCCTCTCTCAATTCTACATATAAAAGTGAAAGTTGGTGTTACTTTCCATTTTTCATATCACAAACTCAGTTTATCTCTTTTGCAAAATTATAAGGCTCTCTCCCTCTCTCTCTTTAGTCTGTATCTCTTTCTCCTGCTACAGTGACAGTATAGTGTAGTAAGCCATGCAGTGGCAGTTCCAAGAATATTTTATAGGTGGTCATTAAGAAACTTAAATTACATAAAATTTAATTAAAAGAGAATTTCATATATTGACCAAAAAAAAACACACTCGCACAAAATACATAAAGTCTTACAATTTCTTTCTACAAATTTTTTTATTTTGAAATTTTTGCGTGATAGTCTCATTACCAATGTTGCAAGTTACATCTCTATCAAATTTTAGTTAGATAAAAAATTTCTTGGGATTTTTCTTTTTGTTTGTAAAGACCTAATATATTGTTAAGGGGACTAAAGTTTAAGGACAAAGTTTGGCTACAAACTTAATTATACCCTAAGGCTACAACTCTCATTAAATAAATTAACATTGTCAATTTTGAAAATCTAATTGTTGAATTAATTGCATGTTTTTTGTCTTTATGTTCTTAAAATGCATGTCAAATTTCATGTCAATTATATGTTATTTACTTTTGATCCATAAATTTATTTTTTATGTATAAATTTAGACTAAAAAAACTCCAAATTTAAAATTTTGATTAATAACATATTTATTAATCTTTGATCTTCTTGAAATTTTGCAAATATAGAGGATATAAGTAGAAAATGTATCTATTTGTGAATTTGTCAAAATTCATGTACAATAAAAAATAATATTGAGTAGAGTTACAGTCTTAATTTACAACCAAGTTTGCCACCAAATTTTGTCCAAAATTAATTATGTTGGGCCTAAAAAAATATAAG
The DNA here is from genome assembly GCF_002906115.3 of Quercus suber. Lineage (NCBI taxonomy): Eukaryota > Viridiplantae > Streptophyta > Magnoliopsida > Fagales > Fagaceae > Quercus > Quercus suber. Next base: position 294,408 of record NW_027069521.1, read on the forward strand.
GTGGTCACAAATACAATAAATAAAATTTATATATAATAAATAAAAAATTTTAGGTCAGGAACTGAACGTAGAGTTGCCAGTGGACCCATGGCCATGGTGGTTCTAGATAATGTTACTACATGGGACATGGGATTAACCCATGAAAGACTCTCTCAGCTTTTGGCTTTTGCCTCCTTCGTTAAAACTCGACCCCCGACAACACGAGGAGTTGGTGCATCAGATCATTTCTAGGAGAAGAACATAGTTTTGTTGATGTGTGTGTATTTGAATATTGTCATTACACACATTTTGAGTTTCAAATTTGAAGGAGAAGACCATACTTTTACAACTGCTACTCAATCAGCCATCGTAGCTTTGATGGAAGGAAGGCTTAACTCAAGCTTTCTTGATACTTGTACCATATGCTTGGAGGATTTTCCAGTTGGGTCGAGTGTCACATTCAGCCTTGTTCTCATATCTTTCATCAGCAATGCATTGTCGAGTGGCTAAATAATAGCCATTATTGTCCTATTTGCTGATTCAAGATGCTGACTTAATTAGATAGTAGTTTATAGTAGCAAGTTTTTTTTTTTTTTTTCTTTGATACTCTTTCATGTAATGAATGAGAATTATAGTGTTCAAATTTTGCTTTTTGTGACTATATATGTATGTAAACGAAATTAAAGTATAGCCTGTGTTCTTATTTTCTGTTATAAAAATTTGAAGCTTGAAAGTTTAATTCAAAAGTTTTAAGAATTTGCCTGTTTACATGGTTCTACCAGGTAAATCTTGTTCATGTGGAATATTAATCACAATAAATTTAAATAAATATTGTTGTATTTAATTAAAAGGTTGAAAAGTTCAAGATTTTTTTTTTTTTTAAGTTCAAGATTTTTTTTTTTTTTTTTCACAAGATAGAAATTCTACTCTAGCCTATGAAAAGTTCAAGATTTTTTTTTTTTTTAAGTTCAAGATTTTTTTTTTTTTTTTTCACAAGATAGAAATTCTACTCTAGCCTAATCTAAGTGCATATGTGTGTGAAAATCCCTTTTAAAGACTTGAACCCTGACCCTTACCCCTTACACTCCATAAACACTTATACTTGTGCAGTGACCACCACACCAAATGTGCGCGGCGGTAAAAGTTCAAGATGTTTAAATGGCTTTGCCTCATGAAACTTGTCCAGGTGGCATATAAATAAAATTTACTTTTCATTATATTTTATTGATACTAGATCTAAGTTTCCGCTTGGAACAGTATATTTAGTTAAAACTGAAAACTTTTTGATGAAGCACTGCATATAAAACTAAAAAATAGTTGAAATAGTACAAGTGTGACTCATAAACAGTACCAAAAAGTGCAATGGAACTCATGAATAGTAGCAAAAATAAGCTGAAAGTTGAGATAAGCTGAAAAATTCAGCTAATCCCAAATGCACACTAATGGTCTGTTTGGATACCACTCATTGCTGAAAATTGAAAACTGAAAACTAAAAATATTGTAGCAAAATAATTTTTAAATGTACAAATAGTACCTTGGGACCCAGTTTTAAAGTTGTTTTTATGAAGAAAAAAAAAATACTTGCAGGTCTCGTGATCAGTGCACGAGACCCACTAAAAACGCTGGACGCTATCCAAACATACACTAATTGTGAATTTTTAAATTATTTGAGGATTAATTGTTTTAAAGACTATGTCAAAGTTTTTATATTTAATGTTATTTTTTAGTTAAATTGCCTCAAATTCCAATTGCAACTTAGAAAGTGAATTGAATTTTCAAGTTGAAAAAGGAAAAATTAATTTGGATTTCCTTGGTGTGGAAGGAACGTCTAGCAAATCTATATATTTATATATATAATAATATGTGAAGCTAAAAGAAACTCAAATTAGAATTCCAAATTAAAGTTCCAATTTTGCGCCATGTGTCCTAAAATATTTATTCTTAAAGAGTTTTATTTCTTAATTTTAGAATCAAATGTGAGACCACATTATAAATATTCATCAAAGTGGGTTATTAAGTACAAAAACCAAAGAGTCTAGAATAAATGAATAGTAAAATAAAAAGTGCATCACAATAATTATGAAAAAAAAAATGGAAAATTTACATTTTATACCTAATAATATCCTTACAAATTTTTTTAAAAAGTTAACAAAATATAAAAATGACTAACAATAATATTTAGATTACATATATAGGAATTATATTATGTATTTTTTTTTTTTTTTTTTTAGTTTCAATCTATGATGTCCGCTCCTAATTATTTTATGCACCTTATTGTATATCTTTAAGTGTATCCATTCTTATGCATGTGGTTACAAGCTAGTAAATATAATAAAAAGATAAATTTTGTTCAAAACTAGATTGGAGCCAATACCTTCAAACCACTTTAGGAAGGTAACATGTGCATTGCACATAAAAAATTAACTCATGCCAACTAAACCTCACACAACTGTAGTTAAGCTGATTTTATTTTATTTTAAAAAAAAATTAATTACACTCCCCTTTTCTTTTCCTTTATTATTATTATTTTTTTAGAGAGAGAGAGTTTAACCTATAGTGTTTGTTTCTGATAATAGCTCTTTATTATCATACCAAGACATCAATCGATTTTTGGTGTAAAGGAAATTGAACCTTAAATCTCTTATTTAACCATCAGAGATTTTACCAATTAAGCTAACTTTATCTTTTAAAATTTGAGGAATGACACTCTACCCTAAACCTAAAAGGAAAAAAAAACACTCCTCTCCATCGCTAATATCAATATAAAAAATTATAAAGTTAAAAAAAAAAAAAAAAATCTATATCTCCCCCCCCCCCCCCCCCCCCCCCAAAAAAAACAACTGTAGTGTAATTAAAGAGGGGAGTGTAATTAATTATTTTATTATTTTATTTATTTAAAAAGACCCAACCAATCCCCTAAACCATAAATATCACACAAGCCAACCCAATTTTACAATCAATTATCTCAAACTCAAAGTCGGTCTATTCAAAAAACATATCACTGCCTATAGGAAAAATAATCTTTCCAATTTTCATATCACAAACTCAGTTTCTTTCTTTTGCAAAATCATAAGGCTCTCTCTCTCTCTCTCTCTCCAGTTGCAGTGGCAGTGTAGTGTAGTGAGCCATGCCCGTGGTGGTTCGAGATAAAGCTACTGCATGGGACGTGGGATTAACCCACGAAAGGCTTTCACGCAATAACCCATCCACTGTTGTCTTTCATCTACACCCTGACTCCACCCATCATTATATCTTGAGAGATTCTAAATATGATGAAGTTCAACACCAAACCCAACTCCCAATAACTAGACTCATTGAGATTCTTCAACAAGAGGTTCTCAATTGAGATTCTGATTTCTTGTATCCAAAACTCTCCTAGCTTTTGCCTCCTTCCTTAAATCAACTCAAACCCCTACAACGAGAGGAGTTGGTGCTTCAGATCATTGCCAGGGCTCATGGAGTTTTGCTTGATTATTCCAAATATTTCCCTACTGTTGTAAATTTGTTGATGCGTGTGTATTTGAATATTGTCATAACGTACAATGTGAGTTTGGAATTTGAAGGAGAAGACCATACTTTTACACTTGCTGCTTCATCAACCATTGTGGCATTGAAGGAAGGAAGGCTTAACTCGAGCTCTACTGATACTTCTTGTACCTTCTGCTTGAAGGATTTTCCAGTTGGTTCGAGTGTCATATGCATGACTTGTTCTCACATCTTTCATTGGCAATGCATCGTTGAGTGGCTGAATAATAGCCATTACTATCCTGATTGCCTATTTAAGATGCCGACTTAATTAGATTGTAGTTTATAGTAGCAAGTTTTTTTTCTTTGATATTCTTTCATGTAATGGATGAATACTACAGTTTTTAAATTTTGCTTTTTGTGACTGCAAATGTATGAAAACAAAATTAAAGTACAACCTATGTTCTTATTCTCTTTCATAAAAATTTGAATCTTGCTAGTTTTTTAGGCGGTAGCTACTATGGATCTTTTGGACTCGGTTATTATTATAAGGGACTAGGAATGCTTTCAATATTAATAATGCCTAGAACAAACCCCTTCTTACACCCAAATTTATATAATGTTTATGCATCAATTCATGATTAGTATATAAGTTGACCCAAGATGCTCAAGTATCTATGCCTAGATACTTGAGCATGTTGTGTGGAATATTAATCATGTTAAATTTAATTTAGGTTGTGAAAAACCACATCCCCTTGAACACGTGTTGAATCTTTGATCACCTTAGAAATTCATTTAGGAAAACCACTATGTTCCCAATCAACATAAAACCCACTAACCACGGCAACATCAATGAAAATATGGAAGCTGAGCTTAGGCTTTGCCATTCCAAAACGTAGTCCAACAAAAATCACAAATTTAGAACATAAGCGGACAAAACTATTTGGAAATATAGTATGCAACCTAAAGAAAAAATCCTGCTTACATTAGAACAATGCATTCATAAACTGAATGCCAAAGCAAGTAGATTGCATGATGTCCAAATCTTAAAAGGTTGTGCATGAGCAGTGCCTTTAGAATTTTGGACCCTCAAATCTAAACCGCCAATCAGGTCCAATTCCAAAAACTTTTGGATATGCAAAGACATTCTTTGAGAGCTAACTGTGGGTAGAAATAGCCAAATAGGGCTCTCAACTGCAAACTCCATGGCATCCTTAACCACTTGATGTATCTTCTTTTCTATGGCCCTTAACTATACTTCACTGGCTAGAATGATCTAGATCATGTAAGTCTTCAACGCTGAGATGGAATCTATACTCTCTAGCAGCATAGTGCATCTTTTCAGCTCCCAAAAGAGAACCACAAATTGAGGTGAACATTTATCACCACAAAGGTTTTTTTTTTTTTTTTTTTTTTTTTTTTTTTTTTTTTTTTTAAAAAAAACACCACTATCTATAACAAATAATCTTTCCACTTCTCAATTGGAAACGTTTCTCCACTGCCTCTCTCAATTCTACACATAAAAGTGAAAGTTGGTGTTACTTTCCATTTTTCATATCACAAACTCAATTTATCTCTTTTGCAAAATTATAAGGCTCTCTCCCTCTCTCTCTTTAGTCTCTATCTCTTTTTCCTGCTACAGTGACAGTATAGTGTAGTAAGCCATGCAGTGGCAGTTCCAAGAATATTTTATAGGGTGGTCATTAAGAAACTTAAATTACATAAAATTTAATTAAAAGAGAATTTCATATATTGACCAAAAAAACACACACTCGCACAAAATACATAAAGTCTTACAATTTCTTTCTACAAATTTTTTTATTTTGAAATTTTTGCATGATAGTCTCATTACCAATGTTGCAAGTTACATCTCTATCAAATTTTAGTTAGATAAAAATTTTCTTGGGATTTTTCTTTTTGTTTGTAAAGACCTAATATATTGTTAAGGGGACTAAAGTTTAAGGACAAAGTTTGGCTACAAACTTAATTATACCCTAAGGCTACAACTCTCATTAAATAAATTAACATTATCAATTTTGAAAATCTAATTGTTGAATTGCATGTTTTTTGTCTTTATGTTCTTAAAATGCATGTCAAATTTCATGTCAATTATATGTCATTTACTTTTGATCCATAAATTTATTTTTTATGTATAAATTTAGACTAAAAAAACTCCAAATTTAAAATTTTGATTAATAACATATTTATTAATCTTTGATTTTCTTGAAATTTTGCAAATATAGAGGATATAAGAAGAAAATGTATCTATTTGTGAATTTGTCAAAATTCATGTACAATAAAAAATAATATTGAGTAGAGTTACAGTCTTAATTTACAACCAAGTTTGTCACCAAATTTTGTCCAAAATTAATTATGTTGGGCCTAAAAAAATATAAGGTGGTCACAAATACAATAAATAAAACTTATATATAATAAATAAAAAATTTTAGGTCAGGAACTGAACGTAGAGTTGCCAGTGGAGCCATGGCCATGGTGGTTCTAGATAATGTTACTACATGGGACATGGGATTAACCCATGAAAGACTCTCTCAGCTTTTGGCTTTTGCCTCCTTCGTTAAAACTCGAACCCCGACAACACGAGGAGTTGGTGCATCAGATCATTTCTAGGAGAAGACCATACTTTTGTTGATGTGTGTGTATTTGAATATTGTCATTACACACATTTTGAGTTTCGAATTTGAAGGAGAAGACCATACTTTTACAACTGCTACTCAATCAGCCATCGTAGCTTTAAAGGAAGGAAGGCTTAACTCAAGCTCTCCTGATACTTGTACCATATGCTTGGAGGATTTTCCAATTGGGTCGAGTGTCACGTTCAGCCTTGTTCTCATATCTTTCATCAGCAATGCATTGTCGAGTGGCTAAATAATAGCCATTATTGTCCTATTTGCGATTCAAGATGCTGACTTAATTAGATAGTAGTTTATAGTAGCAAGTTTTTTTTTTTTTCTTTGATACTCTTTCATGTAATGAATGAGAATTATAGTGTTCAAATTTTGCTTTTTGTGACTATATATGTATGTAAACGAAATTAAAGTACAGCCTGTGTTCTTATTTTCTGTTATAAAAATTTGAAGCTTGAAAGTTTTTTAGGTGTTAGCTAATATGGAGCTTTGGGCTCTGTTATTATTATAAGGGATTGGGAATGCTCTCCCTATTAATAATGCCAAGACCAAAGTCCTGATTATGTTATGTGTCAACTCATGATTAGTATATAAGTTGACACAACATGCTCAAGTACCTATGGTCGCCATAGGTACTTGAGAATGTTGTGTCAACTTAATCCTCTATGTTGGATTTAATTCAAAAGTTTTAAGAATTTGCCTGTTTACATGGTTCTACCATGTAAATCTTGTTCATGTGGAATATTAATCACGATAAATTTAAATAAATATTGTTGTATTTAATTAAAAGGTTGAAAAGTTCAAGATTTTTTTTTTTTTTTTTTTTAAGTTCAAGATTTTTTTTTTTTTTTTCACAAGATAGAAATTCTACTCTAGCCTAATTTAAGTGCATATGTGTGTGAAAATCCCTTTTAAAGACTTGAACCCTGACCCTTACCCCTTACACTCCACAGGCACTTATACTTGTGCAGTGACCACCGCACCAAATGTGTGCGGCGGTAAAAGTTCAAGATGTTTAAATGGCTTTGCCTCATGAAACTTGTTCAGGTGGCATATAAATAAAATTTACTTTTCATTATATTTTATTGATACTAGATCTAAGTTTCCGCTTAGAACAGTATATTTAGTTGAAACTGAAAACTTTTTGATGAAGCACTGCATATAAAACTAAAAAATAGTTGAAATAGTACAAGTGTGACTCATAAACAGTACCAAAAAGTGCAATGAAACTCATGAATAGTAGCAAAAATAAGATGAAAGTTTAGATAAGCTGAAAAATTCAGCTCACCCCAAATGCACACTAATGGTCTGTTTGGATACCACTCATTGCTGAAAATTGAAAACTGAAAACTAAAAATATTGTAGCAAAATAATTTTTAAATGTACGAATAGTACCTTGGGACCTAGTTTTAAAGTTGTTTTTATGAAGAAAAAAAAAATACTTGCGGGTCTCGTGATCAGTGCACGAGACCCACTAAAAACGCTAGACGCTATCCAAACATACACTAATTGTGAATTTTTAAATTATTTGAGGATTAATTGTGTAAGGTTGAATCTAATCAACCATTTAATTGGCTTTATTCCGTGACCAATTTGCTTGTAATTTAGCACTTAGAAACCCTGTATTTAGGTGGGAAAATTGTAAGGGTAGTATGTGAGAAGATGTGAAGAAAAGCTCAAGAGTGTGCAAGAAAAACAGAGTCTCGCGGCTAGGACTCGCGGGTGGTTCGCGACTGGCAAGCCGCGAAAGGCAGGCACGTGAGAGGCACACTGGGAAGCTGAAGGGTCGCGCCAGCTGTCACGCTACAGGACAAAAGTTCCAGTCTGGCCAGGCCATTAGGTCGCGACTTGATTTCGCGACTTGGCCAAGCCGCGAGATCAAGTCGCCAACTTGCCCTGTTTGGCAAAAACTGACGTTTTGCATTCCCTTCTCACTCTACTATATATACACCCTTATACCCATCATATTAAGAGAGCTTCTAGAGAGAATTTTGTGAGAAAAAACCTTAGAGAAAAACAAGATTGATTCATCCTCAATCTTCATCTAAAGAAAATCTACAAACTCCTCTACTCTCTTCCTCTCCATTGTCATACCCTTGAGAGGTCATTTACCAAACCCTTATCTCACCACACCCACGTCTGTGAGAAGGTCCATTTGGTGCTTTGGGAAGCAGTTTGGAAAGGAACCAATATACATTGGTTGATGCTATGGTTAAGTAGCGGAATCCGACAAGCTAAAGAAGAAATAGGTTCGGCGTAACCTCGTTGGAGCAAAAAGCTTGGAGGGCTTAGGTACTTGGGTAGATTAGGCTTGGAGGGTCTTCTGCTGTTCATGTATCTCAACTATATTCTTTAGTGGATTTTATCACCGCTTGGAGGGCGGCAGAGAGGTTTTACGCCAAGGACTTTGGTTTCCTCTTCGATGGGTCTTTTGCTGTTCATGTATCCCAACTATATTCTTTAGTGGATTTTATCACCGCTTGGAGGGCGGCGGAGAGGTTTTACGCCGAGGACTTCGGTTTCCTTTTCGATAACACATCGTGTGTTGTCCGTGTGTTTGCATCTCTCTTTCCTTTATCTTTGCCTTATATTTACTGCTGTGGATGTGTTTATATTTAGCCTAGATTGTTTTATCAATTCTGTTATAAGCTTGTTATCATATTCCGCACATTGATTGTTTGATATAAAACTTGAATTGGTATTTTGTATCTGGGGGTCTAAACGTTCAAGGGTATTTCATACCCATATTGAACTTTCAAATTGTTTTAAAGACTATGTCAAAGTTTTTATATTTAATGTTATTTTTTAGTTAAATTGCCTTAAATTCCAATTGCAACTTAGAAAGTGAATTGAATTTTCAAGATGAAAAAGGAAAAATTAATTTGGATTTCCTTGGTGTGGAAGGAACGTCTAGCAAATCTATATATTTATATATATAATAATATGTGAAGCTAAAAGAAACTCAAATTAGAATTCTAAATTAAAGTTCCAATTTTGCGCCATGTGTCCTAAAATATTTATTCTTAAAGAGTTTTATTTCTTAATTTTAGAATCAAATGTGAGACCACATCATAAATATTCATCAAAGTGGGTTATTAAGTACAAAAACCAAAGAGTCTAGAATAAATGAATAGTAAAATAAAAAGTGCATCACAATAATTATGAAAAAAAAATGGAAAATTTACATTTTATACCTAATAATATCCTTACAAATTTTTTTAAAGAGTTAACAAAATATAAAAATGACTAAAAATAATATTTAGATTACATATATAGGAATTATATTATGTTTTTTTTTTTCTTTTTTAGTTTCAATCTATGATGTCCGCTCCTAATTATTTTATGCATCTTATTCTATATCTTTAAGTGTATCCATTCATATGCATGTGGTTACAAGCTAGTAAATATAATAAAAAGATAAATTTTGTTCAAAACTAGATTGGAGCCAATACCTTCAAACCACTTTAGGAAGGTAACATGTGCATTGCACATAAAAAATTAACTCATGCCAACTAAACCTCACACAACTGTAGTTAAGCTGATTTTATTTTATTTTAAAAAAAAATTAATTACACTCCCCTTTTCTTTTCCTTTATTATTATTATTTTTTTAGAGAGAGAGAGTTTAACCTATAGTGTTTTCTCCCTGCTCTCATCCCACTCCTTCTCCATTTGCCATCCAGACTTGTAATCCCCTCGATCATGCATAAACTTACAAGAATCTCCATACCCACAGTATCCAGTCTCTTTGTAATCCTTACATATGTCCGGTTGATAATCAAATCTCGCTGAAACTCTTATGTGAGCAGAAGCCCTCAAAGGCCCATGTGCTCCGCCAGCTTTCTCACTAGCAACCGTTTGCTCTCTTCGGAAACCAGCCTTGTAATCGGTATATCCATTAATTCCTCTATACAACTTTTCATCCCCAGAGCTTTTTCCTTTCCCCTTCAAAGCCTCCTCTGCTTGCTTAAGAGATCTCTCACGCAATGCACGAGCATCTCTTGAGAAATCGGTCTCAGTTTCTAGAGTTGCTGTCGCTCTGCTATCATGTTCAACTTGAATTTCCCTTGAAGACTCAAACTGAAAAATTGGCTTCTCAGATTCTTCCTTTGCTTCAGTAGACGTTTTGTTCTTAGAGGATCCAGTCGAAAAATACAGCTTATTGTCAGGCTTTATGGTTTTCTTTTGACTGTGTAAGAATGAGCCTTCTGTTTTTGAATCATCCTCTTCATCTTCATCAACTGTTCTTTTTCTGATGTTTTTATTCCTTGATGGCTTTCTGAAAAAGTTGCAGACTGAAAAGACAAAGATTATAAATATTTTGGGATCAAAATAGCAAATAACCACAAAACAAAAGATAAGAATAGTATCCAAATCATGAATATACAAAGAAAGAGAATGGATTAGAAAAGAAGAATTACACCTTGTTCAGGCTGTTGATTTTCACCCGAATCTGCCATTAAGGGGTCCTGAAAATAATTGACTCACAGTGTCAGTCCCATACTAATGCTTCAGAAAATATAACAGAATATTAAGCCAAACTTAGAAACTATAGCAAATTTGGAATCTACACAAACGACCATAATCAACCAAAGAAATATACATCGAATGCAGGTCCAGAATTATCAAAATATACATATTGATACATATAGTTACTACAATGATACATACACACAGAGATACTTCAACGACACTAAAGAGCGTACTAACAAACAATTCAACTATATTTGGCGGGATTGTAACTCTGTTTCGTAGAGACAAGTTCGTCTTAGTATCAGCAAGGCATGAGACCCTAAACAGACAAAAGTAAAGTAGTTTCTACCTCTTTGAAGAATTTCATCAAACAGAAAAGGCACTGCCTACTTCTAACCACACCAATAACTCGAACACATACATAGAGAGTAACATGCTCACGTAACTCCCTCGGATAGGGCAATAAGTCACAAAAATCAGAAACCCCAAAAAAGTCCCCAAATTTATTTCAAAAGCCCAAAACTAAATGCACTCTTTTGGCTTACAAAAGCAGACGCTACACTTGGTTCATTTCAAATGCATCAAATCATTCATAAATCCCAAAAAATACAATTTACAAAACTACCTCAGTCAATTCATAAACCCATATAAACACATCCAAGATATTCATGAAAAAAAAAATGCTTAAATCATGATGACCCAGTAAGAGATTGAGATTAAGGTTATCAAATTTTCAATTCAAGGTCCCAAATTTGATCTAACAAGCTCCAATTCAAGGAGAATACAAAAACCCTTATCCTGAGATTATGCAATCAAAAACCATTCGAAATAAAAACTAAATACAAACAAAAGTGCGTGAAATTAGGGCTTCGATTTTATCTAACCTATGAGTAAATTGGTGGAAAAAGAGCAAGCAAGAGAGAAGAAGCAGGAGCAACTTTCTTTAGAAAGGAGTGAACCTGAGAATTTGTGAGAATGCGAGAGAGAAGGTTTTTTCTTTTTTCTTTTTTTATTTAAAGAAATAAATTTCCTAACAAGCAATATATAAATATTATATATTTAATAAATAAATAAATTCAGGACTTAGTAATTTACTTTAAATAAAAATATTATCAAATTTTTTATAAAAATTAGAAGAATCACTTATACTAAATAGTTTTTAATAATTTTTTTAAATAATTTTTTTTTTTACATTTTTTTTTTTGGCCACATAACTTTATCTAATTTTCCCTTTTATTTTTACACTAGATTATTTGTGCCTCTGTTGTTGAGAATTTATAAGTAATCTCTCAATTTATTTTAGGATTACATACATTTTTTTTTCCCTTTCCTTTCCTGTTTAATTTGAATTGTATGCTTTGAATTTTTACTTCTATGATTGTGTTTTCTTGATTCACGATTGAATCTCCTCATTTCATATCATATAAATTTGTGACTGTGACAAATATTTATATTATCTTATAACAATTGATTATGATTACCTAACACAAACTATTTATACTAGTTTTTTGGGTAAATTTTAATATATATTATATATATATAATTTTTTTTTTTTTTTTGAGAGAGAGAGGGAGGTAGAGATGGAGGAGTATGAGGAGATGGTTAACACAAAAAACACCAACAACGCCAATGGAGTAGTAATGCATATTCCTTTTCTTTTATTCGGTTCATTCATACCCCTTAACATCAAGTTTTTTGTTTTTTTAACCAATGCAATCTGATCAAAATTACCCAATCAAACAAAAAGACAATATTTTGGGACACCCATTCCAAACCAAACTAGTGTATGTTTTCATAAAAATGATTCCAAAGAATAAAAATGGTTTATCTATCTTATTTCACTAATGTTGGTATTGGCGTATTGATACTGAGACAATATTATAGATTGGTCTATTATTGTTGTTAACCATCAAAATTTTGTTCATGTGGTTGTTTAGGTTTGTGTTGGTAGTAATGGTTGTAATACATGCATTTTTTTGTTCATGCGACACCAGCCTCCATAAAACCAAGTGTTGTTGTTTCTCTTACACATACACTAGATGTTTGATAAAATTCCTAAGTGATTTTTTTTTCGTTATTCTAGAAGTCATAATACATGCAAATTGATAAGGAAGAAGATAAGTAAGGAATGTGATGTTATGTTATTGATTTAATCAAGGCAAGATGTATTTGTTGGCCTTCTTTTCTCAATGTCTTTTTTGTGGGATGTAAAAACATGACTGGATAGGTTGCTTATGCCTCTAGAAAATTAAAGAATTTTGAACAAAAATTACCCAACTCATGATTTGGAATTGGCTCTGTAATTTTTGCTTTAGATCTGATGGGAAAGTATTGAGTGTTAATAATAGGCCTTTGGTTACAAAATTGTATTCTTTCAGTTTACTTTTGGCTAATTGTGAAAATAAAAATGGTTAAAGTAGGAGGGAGTGGATGTGGATGACATGAAGAAACGGTTGAAGGAAATGGCGGAAGAAGTGGCTGCACTGCATGAGATGCAAGCCAAGGTCAAATCATATATGGTTCTGCAAGGTTTTTTTTTTTTTTCTTTTGTTTTTTTTTTTTGGGTTTAATTTCACAATGTCAGAGATTATGATTTTTTTCCATCAATTTAATTTTTATTGAAATTGATTACAAATATAGAAAATGTTAAAGATTGTAGTAATGTTATTATATGGTTTGGAGCATATGCCGCAGATTGGTGCAATTGTTTCAATTTGAATATGGTTGGAAAGAATTTTAGGAAATAAGGGTGATAGTCTTTTGGAGTCCCAAAATCCCTATAAAAAATTTAAGGACTATCAATTTTAATTATATGAGCTATTATATATATAGGACAACACCTTTAAGAGGTGTGCTATGGCGAGTGCCTTTCGCCCAAGTGATATGTTGCTGCAATCACATCTGCTAAACCCAGCAAAAGTGACTTATGCATTGGGTATGAATTTTATGTTTGATACTCTTAGCCTAAGTTTTGTGTATTTGGTCATAAAGTTAGGGGAAAATTTTTTTTTTTTTTGGTGTTTAATGAAAAGAAAAAATTGTGGATGACTCACATTATGAGGATAAGCTTAAGAGATTTAAAACCTCATTTTAGAGAAAAAAAATGGACCACTGTTTAGTTTTAATCGTAAGTTACGCATCCCTCCACCTATAAGGCTATAACTTATAAGGGAAGAAAATGTCAATTGAGATTGAGGCATTGAGCTCATTGGCGTAAATGGATGGCTGTATCACTTTATATCAATGATGATGATGATGATTACATTCACACATATCTTGCATTCCATTCTTGAAAATTAATTGAGAATCTGTTTGGTAGTATTAAAAAAAAAAAGAAACAATTGTTTAAGGAATTAAGGCTCTTTTTTTTTTTTTTTTTTTTT